>NC_037679.1:1540242-1549686 GCF_003255815.1 Theropithecus gelada
AAAAAAAAAAAAAAAAAAAAAAAAAAAAAAAAAAAAAAAAAAAAAAAAAAAAAAAAAGAAAATGTTCTTTATACAAAACATTCAAAGGTATGTTTAATTTAGTTATCCCTATGTATTTTACCATAATAACACGTCTTTAGGAAAAGTTTCAGGTAAAATTATGAGAATTAAAGAAAGCATGGTAGGCATTGTGAGGTGATGTTTTATTTATCCCAAGGTAAATGAGGCCATTCTGAGATGGAGTCAGCCCTTGTATTTGTTAGAAGCCATGCATTAATGTGGATAAAAGCAAAAAGGAAATGGTGGACATTACATAATTTAACCAGTAGAGTTACTATTTTCTAAAAATCTAAGCATTTTTTTTTCAAAGGGCTACCCTTTCTTTCTGTTTTCTCAGTATTCAAGTTGAAAAAAACCATGCCTTATAAATCACAAATTCTCTTAATTCATGTTTCAGAATGACTTCAGCAGTACAGGCTCTCCTTCAACAATTTAATATACTATAAATAATCACCCTTTTGCATTGAATGTTTTGTGGAATGAATTGTTTATGCTCTGCAAGATGAGGAAAATATGCCACCCAACTAAAATGTTTAAAACTCTTAAAAAATATTATATTCATGGCATCTAATAAGAGATTATTATTTTCTTTATGCCGAGTTTCTTAATATTTTTTATAACCATTAGTGGCAGAGAAAGAAGAGAATACTATTCTATGTAACTTTTTTATATTTGCACAAAGAAAATGTGATCATGATGTATTATGTTTACATAAACTGACGTGACCAACATGAATGGTTTTTATGTACTTACTATTAGTCTGAACAGCTGTCCCGTGAGAAGCAATGTCTTCGCAACAGTATGAGTAGATTGAAGCAGGGAATATGGAGAAGGCTTTGGATTTCTGCTTTGGTTCTCCCTGATCGTTATGTTCATCTCCTTTCCCCTCCTTACCCATATTATCCCCCTTGCCATCTTTTCTATCTTAATATGTTTTGAAAGTCTGTCCATCAATTTAACACTTAGCCCTGTGCTAGGTCATGTCAGGCAACCCCAAAGAATAATAATAGAAATGCCCAAGCAGTTTCTACTCAAGCTCAGATGGCAACATTCCTGGGTAGAATTAGAGAACATTGATGCTGGATTGTACCGTGTGGGTTGTCAATATAATAGAGATTTGGAGAAAGAAGTGACCTTGGTGGGTTGTAATTATGTATTGTTTGAGATTCTTTAATTGCTAGCAACAGAAACTGATGGTCTAATGTATGGGGAAAAAAAAGAGAAGTTTATCGGAAGGAGATCATGGCTGCCTGAATTGCTTGATTGTGTTATAAGAATGCTGGCACTGGAATAATTATGCTCTACCTGTTTTTCCATCCTTGTATCACTTTACTCACATACCAAAATCCCAGGAGAGCATGTTATTGTTCTGATTTAACTCAAATAACAATTCTTTGGCCATAGTAGATGAAGGTACCTTGATTTACAACCTACAAAAATTAGATATGTGTTTTATTTCTGCCTATGATAGAACAGGCAATGATGGAATAGTATATAAGCCGGCAATTTGAAAGCACCTGCCTGTGAATTTCTTGTCTATTCTTAATTACACCTTTGTTCTTAGTTTGGAATCACAACATGACAATCCAAAGAATCCAAACCTAGAGAGACTTCCTACAAATATTTATAATTATAAATCGAACAATACCTTTTTACTATTCCAGATGATGGTTCTGAAGGCAACAGGTCTGAGTTGAAATTCTGGCTTAGGTGTTTAGTAACTGTTTAACCTTGGGTAAACTACTTCCCACACCTCCACAGTTATTTACCTCATAAGATTATTTTAGGGATTAAGGCCAATTCATATAAGAGGCTATCACAGATATGCACAAATAAATGGAGGCATTACTGAGTAAACAAATGCACCTGGATTAAATATAACTGCTGAAGTAGATAAGAGCCCAATCTTCTGTTGAAAAAGCTTTGTCCTGTTCACATTTGCTAACAAATTATTAGTTTAACACATTTCCTTCAAATCCTTATTGAGTGAGAAAAAAGTATAAATTATTTTAAATAGAAAAAAAACTAACACAGGTATTAGAGTTTTTGAAAATGATTTATGAGAAGAAGATCTCATCTAACACTTGTATTTTGAGACCTTTACCCACCTGGTTTTTTGTTTTGTTTTGTATGTAATTAAAGGTGATTGATAGTTTGAGGTCAAGTTTACAAAAGTATAGTGTCACCTGCTGCTGCTAATAACACCATGTATGACCTGTTCTTTTACCACATTCTAATTGTTCTATTTACCACGTTCAATACTACATTCCGAGTATTATTTTTTTTATTTTATTTTTTGAGACAGTCTCCCTCTGTCGCCCAGGCTGGAGTGTAGTGGCGCCATCTCGGCTCGCTGCAAGCTTCGCCTCCCAGGTTCACGTCATTCTCCTGCCTCAGCTTCCCGAGTAGCTGGGACTACAGGCGCCCGCCACCACGCCTGGCTAATTTTTTGTATTTTTAGTAGAGACGGGGTTTCACCGTGTTAGCCGGGACGGTCTCGATCTCCTGACCTAGTGATCCGCCCACCTCAGCCTCCCAAAGTGCTGGGATTACAGATGTGAGCCACCGTGACTGGCCTACATTCTGAGTATCTTACTGGTTATCTGTATATTGTCACATTTGAACACTTACAATCCTGAAATCAAACAGCAGGCAAAGAATAGTTGTACTGGTAGTGATAATTATTCTCGGTTTTTATCTTTAGGACCTAGGGTTATTGGTACAAAATAATGACAGGGAGGTGTATATCTAGGACCTACAGGATGTCTAGGAGCTGTTCACTGGGAGTCTCTTGGTGTCACAGGCCCAGTGATAATTGTGAATGGAAAATTGTAGCAACCACAGTTTGCCAAAAACAAAGAAATCAGGGGTATAAACCCCTTATGGAAGAAAGTCTAGGTCATTCCAGAAAGCAAACAACATAGACCAACCAAGGAGTAGGCCCAGGGTCAGAGAATTCTGAAATTGTTAGTGCAGGAAGGAGATGAATTATGTCAATTATGGCCTTGGAATCTGGTGTTGCACTGGGGACTGCGGCTCGTTTCACTAACTTTCCTGCATTCAGTCTTTATAGAGATTCCAGCTGGCCACCATATTGTAGGGGATTCTGTAACTGACTGGATTTAATGCAAAGCAAAAAGAGATATGAGTGGTAGGCACAAAAAATGGATTGCATTGCAACAATTCCTATGTGCCACTTCTAATCCTCTTATTCTGGCCTTAGTTTTGAAGACTAGTTCCCACGAAGGATTCAACCAAATTCACTGAGGTGCAACCTGGCAACACATTGCCTTAGGCAGACATTGGGTACCTCTTACTTCCTGCTAGAAGTATGCCTAGTCATTAGATATTCACAGGAACTCTTAGCATTCGTGCTTGTGTAGAGGTGGTAATGCCCTGTGACCTAGCTCTTGACTAATGGGGAAGGGACTTGATTGACAAATGCTTTCCCTTTTCTTTCCCCAGTGGATGATTCTGAGGAGCATTTCACTAGGCTTTCAGATGTTCTTTCGAGATTAATCGCCCTGTCATACAAAAGTGGTAGCCAAATCAATATGCATTCCTCTGTTACTTTTCTCTTCTTCCCATTCTCCTGATTCCTAGAACCACAGTCCCAAATAAATCACTCTCAAATAAAATTTTCCCTCAGTTGGTGTTTTTGTAAAATGAGAATATTATTTGTATTCATTTAAACCCTGTTAGAGGCCTGGTGCAGTGGCTCACCCATGTAATCCCAGCACTTGGGAGGCTGAGGGACACTGGTCACTTGAGGTGAGGAGTTCAATACCAGACTGGCCAACATGGTGAAACCCTGTCTCTATTAAAAGCACAAAAATTACCTGGGAGTGGTGTCAGGTGCCTGTAATCCCAGCTGCTGGGGAGACTGAGGCAAGAGAATCACTTGAATCCGGGAGGTGGAGGTTGCAGTTAGCTGAGATCGTGCCACTGCACTCTAGCCTGGGTGGCGGAGTGAGACTCCATCTCAAAAAATAATAATAATAAAAAACAAATAAAAATAAACCCTATTGGAAACATACTGTGATTCAAGATTTGCTATATTTATTTATCTTTTACTTACTTTTAAACTACGCAAATAAATGTATCTGAAATATTTGAAGGCAAATATCTGACATTGGCATTTTATCAATAAATATATCAATACATATCTTTAATATATAAGCACTTTAAAAATACAACTACAATTCCATTATCATGTCCTCAAAATTAACAATATTTTCTTGTTATCTAGTGCCTAGTATGTGTTTAGTTTTCCCTGATTGTCTTTTTATAGCTAGTTTGTTGGGATCAGGATTGTAACAAGGTTGTACATTGTATTTGGTACATTTGTCTGCTATAATTCTCCCAATCCATAGCAGTTCTTTCTCTTTCTCTCTCTGCTATTTATTTTTCATACCTTACTGTTCTTTTCACCTTTACTTTTTAAATATCCTATTTTAAAATTCATGGTTTCTATGCACATTTCTGTATCTCGACTCATTACAGAATGAGCTATGATGTTAACAAAATTGTCTTTCTTTCTTTTGCCATTTACTTATTGATGAAATTGGATTATTTGTCCTGTTGAATTTTCCACATTCTGAGTTTGGCTGATTGTTTCCTCAAGGTTCACTTTAATTATTAACCTTTTTAAAAAAATATGTAAGCACCATTCTCTCAAAAGTTTGCCCCGCAAAATGTGTGTTGCTAATTACTCAGAATGGTTTCTGTCTTTGCATCCTTAGTATTGACTTTCTGTTTTCCAACAGGAGGGCTTTGCATTCTTGAATGTGCTGAGACAAAGGAAAGCCTATTTCCTATTCACTTTTTGGAGAAAAGAGTGACATTTATTGGATGTATGCTAAAAATGGACTTCAATAATAATTTGAGGTGTTATAAAAATGTGCATACAAATAAAAAAATTTTAAATAATACATTAAGGTACTGGGCAAAAAGAACATTAAGGTAGGAAAAATAAATATAAAACTTCAGCTGTCACTCCAAGCAGAATAATAGACACGAAGAGGCTTCATATAAAACACTATTGATCATTCTGGTTGATTGTAACATTTCTATGGAAGCAGGGTCAGTTCATTACTGTATCCTGCGGCTTACAACAGTGCCTGGCCCATAGGAGGAGTCAATCATTAGTTGTTAACTACTATTTAACTATTTATGTCCAATTACAACTCTCCATCTGTTACCGGATTGATTCCTAGTAATTATGACTGAAACTACATGAACTATATAGACAATTTAAAACATAAATTCTATTATGTATTCAGTCTTGGTGTAAGTCCTTCTGGGAATTAAATATTAAGACATTGATTGTAGCTAGCATATAAGAATAAGTTCAGCAGGTTTCAAAGGTTTAGGTTGAAGAGGAAGACAGGCGAAAAAGTGAAACACAATCTTTTCATCTAGAAATAACAATTATTACTTTCCATCAGCAAAATTAAAGATAATATTTATAAGAGCACTGCAATGGCACGAGAATGAGGAGGAGCAACTTCAAAATGAAGTGGTGACTTGATATTTCACCTTAGTAACTGGGAAAAACGTGATAAACAAAGAACACTGAAATCTTCAGATTATATTCATGGAAGTAATTTGGAGCAGAACATCAATCCACAGAAGTGATTAGAATACTTTGGATTAGAACTATATATTTTCTAGGCCAGGCGCGCTGGCTCATGCCTGTAATATCAGCACTTTGGGAGGCCGAGGCAGGTGGATCCCTTGAGTTCAGGAGTTTGAGACCAGCCTGGGCAACATGGTGAAGCCCCATCTCTACAAAAGAATACAAAAAATTAGCCAGGCCTAGTGGTGCGCACCTGTAGTCCCAGCTACTTGGTAGGCTGAGGTGGGAGGATCACTTGAGCCTGGGAGATGGAGATTGCAGTGAGCTGAGATGGTGCCACTGCACTCCAGCCTGGGTGACAGAGTGATATCCTGTCTCAAACAAACAAACAAATGAACAAACACCTATCCCCCACCACCCCATAAAACTAGTTTTTTTATTGAGTGATTCCTGTCTACTTTATACAAAACAAAACAAATGACTGAGGCCAGCCTGGGCAACATAAGACGACTCTGTCTCTGGAAAAAAAAAAAAAAAGAAAGGAATAATGAGAAAAAAGAAAAAAGATGAAGAAAACAAATAACTTAAAGTTCACTTAAAAGTATTATAAAGCACATGACAGACCTTTTTCATTATCTTTAATTTTCGTGGGTACAGAGAAGGTATACGTATTTATGGGATACATGTGATGATTTGATACAGGCATGCAATGTGAAATAAGCACATCGTGGAGAATGGGGGATCCATCCCCTCAAGCATTTATCCTGTTAGTTACAAACAATCCAATTACACTCTTTAAGTTTTTTAAACGTGTAAAACTAAGTTACTATTGACTATAGTCACCTTATTGTGCTATCAAATAGTAGGTCTTATTCATTCTTCGTTTTTTTTTTTGTACTCATTAACCCTCCCTACCTTCCCCGCCATCCCACCCCCACTACCCTTCCCATATTCTGGTAACCACCCTTATGCCCATAAGTTCATTTGTTTTGATTTTTAGATCCCACAAATAAGTGAGAACATGCAGGGTTTGTCTTTTTGTGCCTGGCTTATTTTGCTTCACATAATGATCTCCAGTTCCATTCACGTTGCAGATGACTGGACCTCATTCTTTTTTATGGCTGAGTAGTGTTCCATTGTGTATATGTTCCATATTTTTTTTACCCATTGATCTGTTGATGGACACTTAGCTATTGTAAACAGTGCTGCAGGAAACATAGATGTGCAGATATCTCTTCAGTATACTGATTTTCTTTCTTTTGGGTGTATACCCAGCAGTGGGATTACTGGAATGACAGACCATTTTAAAAATTCAAAACAAAGTTGAAACATAATGGAGATATTTTTACAAAATTCAGCCAAAATAGAATTTTAATTTTTAGATATAGTAAAATGAATCTATAACTTGGTTTCTTTTAAAAATCATCAAATATTCAGGAATATTAACTAAAATTGACATATCAACAAATGTTTCAAAGGAGAGAATTAACTTGAAAGTGCTTTTAAATGTAAATTGCTATATAAATAGAAAATATAAAAGATAATTTTACTCAGTTCTTTGTGCTAAGCATCATCAAGCACTGGGGACAAGTCACAAATAAGCAAATAAATAAATGAACCACAGCCTATGGTTTCTTTTTAAAGGATGCTGACAGTTGCTTCCTGTCTGAGAGTGTCTCGCCTTTTGCTTCCCTATTTGAATCAGGATATTCTGGTGACTAGACATGTTTACATTCATGCCCACACGAATGTCTACCAACTGAATGTGTAAGTCAAGATCAAAAAAAATTTCACTAGAGTATACATATATGTGTAATACATTGCATAAATGAGGAAAAATAAAACTATATGAAAATCTAATGTGATGGCTTTTGTAGTGCACTAAGCCCTCTTGTCTAAGAATTAACCAAAATGAAACATAAACATTTAGTAGACTGGATTTATACAAGAGTATTTTGAATAGCGGGACAATAATTCTGGATTCTCATGTTGTAGTATGGTTGGCTATATATTTAAATCTAAACATTTTAGTTGATTAAACTCATCCAACTATTCATCCATTCAACAAACTTTTATTGCTTGCTACCTCAGCCAATACTGTGCTTAGTTCTAGGACACTTTATGGGGGAAGTGATGTTTCAGCTTACTTTTAATGGAAGAAGAAACAATGTTATAAGAAAAAGAAGAGTGCTTTATCCACAGGAGAATTCAGTCAATTCCATTTGACTGGAGAGAAGGATATTATTGGGAACAATGGGAATGGAGGGCGTAGTGGAAAGTGTGAAGCAAGTAGTATGAGGGTATTTAGGAATGTTTAAAGTTTCTGCTCCTTGTTTTCTTACTGATGGATTTTTAAGTAAAGGAGAAACATAATTAGATTCAAATACTAGAAAGATAACTTTAGTAGTGTAGAGAATAGAATTGAGTGACAGGACAACTCATTAGAGTCTGTTGCAGTAAACTAGTTCTAGAGCTGAGGCACCGCATGGGGAGAGAGACTGGTCAGGGGTGGTGACCTTCAGTGAGATCAAAAACACCCACCCATTGTGAGGAAGGTTGGGGAGGAAATAATGAGTTGGGTTTTGTAACTGTGTTTGAGATGTGTTGTCCAATTATATGTGTTTAGTAGGAAGTTGGATACATGGGAAACAGCAATGCTTAAGAGGGCATAAAGAAGGAAGGATGTGGAAAGGGGAAAACCTGGGGATATTTAGGCTTAGATGGTTAATTCTCTTAGTCAAGTCGGTGGCTATGTTTTGACCTGTCCGGTATTGTCAGGTACACACAACCTTGGAATTTGAAGTCTTGTGAAGAGAAAAGGAACAGTAGCAGCTGGTACCCCAATAAGAAACACTGTGAATGGATTATTGGTTATTAAAGCTTTTGCTTAAAATATCTTGTAACAAGTTCTGATACTTGCAAAGAGCTGTTAATAATCTTACCTATTAAAGACATACATTGTCATTTTTCCTTAATAAAAATGCATTCTCTGCCACAGCTACTATTACCTTATCAACATCTGCCCATGACTGATAGGAAAGTTTGTTTTAAAAATGAAACTAGGATAAAAAGTCTGACATTTAATATACTTATATACAATCCGTATCATGATGGATCAATGATTTTATTTTTAATATGAAATCTGGATGAAAATCTTTGGATTATAAAAAAATTCAAATGTAAATATACTTTAAAAGACAGTCCTATAAATAACAATGTCAGGAATTTATCAATAGGATTATTAGTTTATATGGAGTCTTGTGATAATGTTCTTTATTAAAACTATGGTTTTACTTTAATAATTGAAGATTCTTTGTAGATCTGATATACTTGAGTTTTCCTTTGAATTACTTTTATATAAAAGTCATTTGCTATGATAGTTACACAACGATATAAATGTACTTAATGCCATTGCACTCTATACTAAAGATTTTCAAATCTTTTAAATTGTAAATTTATGTTATTTATATTTTACCACACAAAAAAGTCATTTGTGACACGATTTAACATGCTTAGTCTGGACAATTTCTCTATTGTGAAAGTAAAATATAAATAGTGAATTACATACTTTGGTGTTGCAATAAGAGGGCAGTTGTGCATTAAATAGCCTTTGGGTGCATCAGAGAAAGATCAGAGAAGAATAAATGTCCCAGCCCACCTCTATTACCCTCTGTTGGCATACCTTAAGAAAATAATTCCTTTAAATTATGCCAAAGAACCTGTAATTAATGAGTTCACACTTTAAAAGAATGTAATTATTTTGTAAGTCAATCAAGGGGAATATGAAAGGAAGGACAGGAATTAAC
>NC_037679.1:2611121-2723295 GCF_003255815.1 Theropithecus gelada
GTATTATTATCCCATTTAAAAATTCCTGTCAACAACAAGTAAGGCTTTCTTACACATGCAATAACATATCTAGAACTATTTCGATGTAAAGATATACGGGAAGGGTTAGCAATATTAGTAAGATTTAAGGACATGTTTCCCATGAAAGTGAACATTGGTTTACCAGCAGCTAGCAACTTCCAAATATGACCTTGTATTTATGAGGTATTAGCCAAATGTGGCATAGGGGGTGATAGACCACCATCATGCCAAATAATAGTTTCATTGTCATTTGCAGAAATGCTGTGATTGCCTTTATGCCAACACAGGTTGACATGGCTGAATTTAGTCTGAAAATCTCCATGTACATTCCAATCTGTAACAAGGTATTTATGACTCTTCCCTTTTACTTCTAACAACAATTGTGGCCCACTACTTCTACATCTAGTCCACTCTAGTTGGGAAACACCTCCGGACACATCAGGGATAGGGCATAAAGATAATGTACTTGGCAGAGTTTCATTAAGTACTGCAGTATGATTATACTTAAAACTTTGAGCCACAATAATCATAGTAAAGGCAGAGATATGACTATGGTGATAGTGTACAGCCCAAGCCTCATAAGAAAGATGCAGACAATGTGGACTACTCCCAAGACATATAGGTAACCCTTCAACCCCAAATTGATACGAACTATTTACTGTGCCAGTGTCTAATTCAGGATCCTGGTTTAAAAAAGGTGATGGCATCCAAGCGATATCATTAGTAAATATGGGACTTCTCTGTCTCCCCAAGCCACACCTTGAAATAAGGGTGGAAAAGGAATATAAGCCCAGTATGTAAATTCTCCAGCTGTTACCCGACAATTTACTATGGTCAGCATAGCCAGGAATAAAGTCAGTGGGGTTTTGGGCTGCCCAGCTTGTTGAACAACCCCTTCAGCTACTTGAGTAAGCTTTTTCAGTTGACCCCATGTCGGGGGCTCCACACGTCGAGTCCCAAAGGTGAGTGTTCTCTGAGAGCTCAGATTCAGCTCCTGAAATTCCTTGAGGAACTCTTCGGATTGGCTCCTCTTCGCCATGGCACTGTTTCAACCGTTGAGATGGAAACCACTCGTCTCTGGCACCTGTACGGACAAGAGCATAGCCTCGGCCCCATTGTAAAACTTTTCCTTTTAAATATTGCCCTTGTAATGAAGGATAATACACCCACAGATTACTGTTTTGCGGCTTTTCTAAAGGCTGTTGAAAATGTTTCACTGCTGCAGACTGCTGTAATTGGTGCCAATGATTGAGAAAATTTAAAGTAAAAAGGACTTTCAGATTTTGATGTTTTGGGGAATCTCGTCCATCTCCCCCCCCCCTTTTTTTTTAAAGTTGTAATTTTAAGGTAGCATTGGCTCTTTCAATAATTGCTTGACCTTGACTGTTAAATGGAATACCAGTGGAATGATGAATATGGTATAAAGAGAGGAAGGCAGCCAATTTGCGAGAGCAATAAGCAGGGGCATTATCAGTTTTTAATTCAGCAGGGACTCCCATAACTGCAAAGCAAGTAAGTAAATGAGTAATAACAGAGTCAGCCTTTTCAGAGGGTAATGACGTAGCCCACTGAAAATGTGACCACGTATCAATAGTATGATGAACACATTTTAAACGACCGAAGGAACATAAGTTACATCCATTTGCCAAATGTGATTTTGTTGAATGCCTTGAGGATTAATACCTGGACTTAAAAAAGGTGCAATGATAGGAGCACAAGATGGGGAGGCTCTGACAATAGCTCGGGCTTGATGGCGCGTTATAGAAAATCGCCGTTGTAATCCTAAACTATTAGTATGATGTAGTTGGTGCTCATCCTGAGCCCGTTGGACACTGCCAATAAGTAAAGAGTCAATCTGACTATTGCCAAAAGATAAAGGTCCTGGCAAAGCTGAATGAGAACGAATATGAGTGATAAAAAGGGGGGCAGTGCGGGAAGTAAGAGTTTATGTATACAGACTGATTCAAATGGGTAGTGAGAAATTTTGAATTATCTGATGTCCAGTATCCAGCTTTTCCATTGCTGGAAGCATCAGTAAAAAAGGTAGGACCCTTTAACTGGAGTGTAAGAGATAGGATTATATGGCAATAAAGAATATTATTGCAGAAAAGCAAATAATTTATTACTAGGATAATGCTGAGAAAAAGAACCAGTATACTCAGCGCAAGCCACTTGCCAACCTTCATGAGTTTCCAATAGAGATTCAATGTATTGATTAGATAATTGGGTAATAATTTTTATAGGGTCAGCACCAAGCAACTGACGAACTCGATGTCATCCTTTAATAATTAATTCAGCCAGTTTATCAATATATGGGTGAATTTTCTTAATGGCTTTATTAGCCAAAAACAGCCACTCCAGAATATTATTATCTTGGTGTAAAATGGCCGTTGGCGAATGGGGAGTATAAAAAAGACACAACAAAAGTGGAAGATTGGGTGCAATATAATCAAGGTGAGCTTCACTGCTTCTATTTTCTTTCTTTTTTTTTTTTTTTTGAGACAGAGTCTCGCTCTGTCGCCCAGGCTGGAGTGCAGTGGCGCGATCTCAGCTCACTGCAAGCTCCACCTCCCGGGTTCACGCCATTCTCCCGCCTCAGCCTCCGAGTAGCTGGGACTACAGGCGCCGGCCACCACGCCCGGCTAGTTTTTTTTTTGTATTTTTAGTAGAGACGGGGTTTCACCATGTTAGCCAGGATGGTCTCGATCTCCTGACCTCGTGATCCACCCGCCTCGGCCTCCCAAAGTGCTGGGATTACAGGCTTGAGCCACCGCGCCCGGCCCACTGCTTCTATTTTCTACAAATGATAATTCTTCTTCTGCTACAGGGGATAAAGTCCCCATAGGTTGAATACAAGTATTTACAACTTTAAGATCAGTTAATAAGTGCCATTTTCCTTTTTTTTTTTTTTTTTTGACAAGACAAACACAGGAGAATTCCATGCAGAAGTACTTGGTTCAGTATGCCCCTCGGCCAATTGTTCCTTAACTAAATTCTTTAAAGCCTTAAGTTTTTTTTTTAGATAATGGCCACTGTTCCACCCAAACAGGAGTTGTAGTTTTCCACTTCAATTGTAAAGTTTGAGGCTTGTGGACAGTGGCTAAGAGTTTAAAGGATTGTAGCCCATTTTGAACATCATATTTTTGGCAGCTGAAGAAATATGAGGAATGCTTAAAAAGGCACCAAATTGTTGTAAAAGATCACGGCCCCAAAGGTTAATATTAATGGGAACAATATAAAAGAACACTTTTCCTTGTTATCCTTCAGGTCCTACACAGCTCAGGGGCTCGACACTTTGGTAGACTATAGAAGCAATACCTAGGCTGGATAGAGTAACTGATACTTGTTTCTTTTTCAATCAGGCCATTGAGCCAAACATTATTATATACATCCACTCCTGTGTCGACTAATCCCTCAAAAGGTATCCCATTAATTTGCAATGAACATAAAGGTTTTGATCAGAAACTAAAGTTTCCCAGAAAAGTTTTCCCAGTACTACCGAAACCTCCTTGACGAGACACATCTCTAGATAAGAAAGGAAAAAAAAGGCAATAAAAGCAATTGTGCAATACGTTCCCCTGCCTCTAGGCTCATAAATTGTGAGACTTGTACCATAATAAGGATTTCATCAGTAAAATCAGGATCAATAATTCCTGGGACCACCATTAACCCCCACATAGTGCTGCTGCTTCGACCTAGTAAAAGTCCTACATGTCCTTTTGGCAAAGGACCACACACTCCGGTAGCCAACTTATATATTCCTCCATTAGGAGATAAAGTATAAGGTTGGACAATAGCTAGGTCAGCAGCGGCACTCTGCTTAGTGGCAGCATAAAGCTGAGAAACTGGGGTAGGGTAAGATGTCTTTAAGGAGGACTCGAGGTCATTCCTTGATGTTGTAAGCCACTGCTCACTGGGTACTGGGGTAGGCTTGCATTATAGTTGTTGGGGCCCCAAGCCTACGGGCCCCAGCTCCCATTTCCCAAGAGGGGTGACAATACATTCCCACTTTTATCAGTTTTTGAACGGCATTCATTGGTCCAATGTTGACCCTTGCCACATCGTTTACACATATCAGATGGTAACCTTTTTTCTTTCAGAGCAGAAGAGCCTAATTTTTTTTTGGCATTCCTTTTTAAAATGACCGGGTTTCCCACATTGATAGCATATACCTTGTTTAGAATTGCCTTTTAAAGCCTTAGAAAGTGCCCCAGCAAACAACTGAGCATTGTAAATAGTTCCTCCAACACCTGCACAAGCCCGAATGTATTCATCTAAATCAGCTCCACTAGCTTTTAGAGGACCCAGCAATTTTTGGCACTCGGGATTAGCACTCTCAAAAGCTAGAGTATCCAAAAGAATTTTAGCAGCAGGGCCTGAACCTACAGTCTTTAATACAGCATCTTGAAGACGGGCTACAAAATCTGGATCCCGCTCAGTGGCTGTTTGTAGGATCTTTACAAAAGATAAAGAAGTTTTACCCGCTATTTCAACCTTAGTCCACGCTTTTATAAACAAGGCTTTAATCTGAGTGAGAGCAATATCATCTAGGCCTGCCTGAGCATTAAGAGTGGCGTATTGTCCTGAACCCATAAGCTGCTCTTCAGTAGGTCCTGGGGGATTTCGGGTAGCATTTTTTCTAGCTTGTACTCTTGCTTCCTCCCACCACCGACTTTTTAATTGAAGCCATTGCGAACGATCAAGGACAGCCTGTCCCAACGTTTCCCAGTCAATAGGAATCATCATATGTTCTGAAGAGAAGGAATCGAGAAGGCCAAGAACAAACGGTGACTGAGGTCCATAATTAGAAATTGCAGCTTTCATTTCTTTCAAAAATTTAAATTGTAGGGCTGCAAAAGTCACATTCTGGCCACCGTTTGGGAACTGAGCATTGTGGCCAAAAGCAGCCCGTGTTATTGGGAATAAATCTAATTCCTTGAAATCATCCTTTTCCTTCGATTCCTTCTTTTCTCCTACAGGAGGAAGAGGCACAGAGAAAGCCTGACCTGACATAGGCAAAGAGGTTGGAAGTGGAGGCAAAGGGAAATCCTTTTCCAAAGGAGCAGAAGGGAAGGTAACAGGGAAGGCTCGTGGCGGAGAGATAGGAGAAACAGGAGCAGCGGTACCTTGCAATTTTAACAACTGTTGTAACATCTCTAAAATGCGCTGCAAATCAGAATTTCCTTCAGATGGAGGCATTAGCTCTTTTTCCAATTCCTTGTCCTCAACAACCAGGGCGTAAATATGTTCCTCTCTAGGATCATTCCTCTCTAAAGCTTCAGATACCTCACCTCCTGTGGCAGTATCACCATGCTCTGAGTCAGTTTCAAGTAACTCTAATGCCTGAGTAATGGAACTACACAAAGTCCACAAAGTCAGAGGCATCATGTGCCCTCGCTGATGAGCTCGAGGCAGGACTTTAACGACTTGTAACCATTCCTTTCGATTTAACTGCACTTTGGTTTGATATTGAAACCAATAACAATGTTGTTCAACATGGGCAAACAATCGCTTCAAAGTCTTATGTTCCTTAACTAACTTCTACTCCTATAGACATCAACAGTCCCTGGAGTAACCGCAAATATTCAGAGGCCAGAGAGGTGGAATTCCCCATAATTTTCCCGTGAGTCCCCCTTTCTTTATTTACCTGCCTGGGGTGTTCCCCCTCTGGTTCCTTGCTCTCATGGAGCCACGGACCCTGCTCGATGCGCCACATGTTGGGGTCCGCGTGTTTCCTAAACAAAGGAATGAACATACAAGACAACACAAGACAAGACAAACATGGCAGCCGCCTCAAATGGCACGCTCTGCTTTATTTTATACAGTCGTTTGTGGAATGTTGCCAAGTTACAAGACAAGTTGTTTTTCTGACCTTTCCCTGACTTTCTGGATTTTCAAGATGTTTACACATAAACAAGCCCCCCAGGGTCTGCTGTTAGCAGCTGGCTCCTTTGTCCTCCCTGTTTACAGGGAAGGAATGCCCTGCTTCGTTTGCAAGAGCAGGACTTATCGGGAACGCCTCGTTTGCGAGCACGTAGTCCTCTACAAAGTTTCATTCCATAAACATTTAAAAAATTATTTAATAAAAAATAAAAACTCCTGTTGATAAGGCTATTTTTTTCACTCTCTAATTTTAATAATTAGACTCAAACACTATGTCTCTCCAATTTTCTTCATTCTGGTATTCTACATCAGGTAAACAATTAAAATTCTGTTATCTGCTTTATTATGCTGTATCAGGGACATTGGTTTGATTTTCTTTATTTTAAGAAGCACTTTTTACTATTTTAAAATTTGCACTGTTTATTTTTCTAAGCTGTGTGGTTGACAAAACCATACAAATTAATTTGTAAAGTACCAATGGGTTATATAAACATTTGAATATAGACATCGCCTTCTGATAGGGTCGATGAAGTACATGGTCACCCTGATGCTATTTACACAATGCTCTAGAGAATTTTCTATAAAGGGCCTGCAGATAGTTAGCATTTTAGGCCTTGAGGTACATACAGTCCCTGTTACCACTGTAGTAGGAGTAAACCACAGACAATACATCAACAAAGTGATGTAACTTTATTCCAATAAAACCATATTGACAAAATAGGTGGCAGGTCAGATTCAGCCCTTAGGTCATAGTTTGACAACTCTTCTCTAGAGAAGCAAATACGTGGTATGTTATGACTCTCTCAGTAGACTATATTATTTTAGTAACACATGCTTTTTCAACATTAAGTTCAGAGTTAGAAGAAGAACATAGGAGTTTATTCAACTTTATCTTCAAGGTACATGCTGTGGGTTACTTCATGAGTGTGAATCTATATTATTAAAAGTTATTTTGGATTCTTCAGAAACTAAACAAATTCAGATGTGATTCAAGAAAAGTTTGCATACAAAGAATTCTATAGGGCATAGTATTTAAGCCTGCACTTCACTATGAACCAGTGAAGTTTAGGTTTATATCCTTAAAAATTAGTATGTCTAATTTTAAATATTAACAGGAAGTACTTGTGATTTATTCAATTTAAGGAGTATGTAGGGAGGGCAAGATGACATGTAAATTTCAAAATTACTGAGATGATTTATTTAGGAATATTTGTGAGGCTGATTATAAACATAATTTTAAAATGAAATTTTAGAAATGAGGACTATAAATGCCTGTCTGTTAAAAAGTAAATGATTATACTAAAATGTAAGAAGCAATGTCTCCTTTTAAAAAGTAAAGGCATGAGTGTGGTGAGATATAACATATGAAAAGTATGAAAATAGATGCAAAATCCACAGGTCATGGGAAAAGAGAAAAAGGTTAGTAAGTAGGGCAACAGAATATATTTACAAGTAGATAATGATATTAATATTTTGATTTTATTATAATCAATTGTAGAAACTGAAGTATTATTCAATGGTGACACAGAGTATGTCACGGATCAATGTACCCATCAAAATAATCTTCTACTTGAGAAAAGGGGGCTGGTAAGACCTCATTTCAAAAGATTTTCTGTTAAAAGTTTACTTCAGACACGGTTATTAGATTAGGCCCTAAACTCAAGTTGTACACTGCCAACTGTAATATACACAGAACAATTAAATTTGGGTGATTTTATGAGTCAATGGACAGAAAGACTACACTATTAAAGCTATCCTAGGGGATTGCTTTTCTGAACGCTAAGTAATTTAGTGTTTACCGAAAGAAGCATAGAAACTCATATTTTAGTATGAATATTTAACCAATTTCTTCCTCTGATAAATTTCCATTTTGAGAGATCTAAAGAACTGTTAATTTTGGTAAGTGCATATCTCCAATTTGTCAGTAGAACAAGATCTATGGACACTTAGATGCCAAATCTAAGTCTTAATGCCTAATCTTAAAAAGATCAGAGTACAGCCATTAGCATACATGAAAACAGAATTTTTAGAGAAATAAGAGCTACCTTTCCTTTGACAAGATCTACAGAAAATTAAATAAAGTAGAATTACTAATAGCTAGCAAGGATTGTTGATTTTAAATTTAGCTATATTTATTTTTGTTGTGATTGGTGCTATTTTATTGCACCTTATTTTTAATTTTCAAATTGTATAATAATTTAATATTTAGACAATTTCCTTGCAACTTTCAAAGGACCGCTGCTAATTTTATTAGCAGCTGTTCTAGAGATATATATGTCTGTTAAGGTTCCAACAGGTTGTAGGAGGTATGTATTAAGTGTGTAGTAGAAAATGTATCAATGATAGTATTTATCAGATGAATGGAGGGCAATTAAAATTGGAGGTTGGAAAAAACATACACGGAAATTAAGTAAAAGATAAAAGACTAGGAAAAGATGGAATTCCATCCTTCTTACTCTGTTCCAACCTAGACTGTTTCACTGTCTTTACCCCCTCCTTCCTTTCTATATCATCAAGTGTACAGACAGCAGAAATTATGCCAAGTAAGTGAAGCCCAGAGTTGAAGGGTAGGGTGAAGAACAAAAGAAATAGATTTTATAAACTATATTGATGACCCCAATTCTCCTTACACATCTCTATTATCTGAAAGAAGTTAAGTGATGTGGTTTAGCTGTGTTCCCCAAGCAAATATCATCTTGAATTGTAGCTCCCATAATCCTCATGTGTCATGGGAAGGATCCAGTAGGAGGTAATTAAATGATGGAGGTGGATTTTCCCAAGCTGTTCACATGATAGTGAATAAATCTCATGAGATCTGACGGTTTTATAAAGGGCAGTCTCCCCTGCACACACACTCTTGCCTGCCACCATGTAAGACGTGCCTTTGCTCCTTCTTTGCCTTACCCCATGACTGTGAGGCCTCCTCAGCCATGTGGAACTGTGAGTCCATTAAACCTCTTTTTCTTTATAAATTACCCAGTCTCAGGTATGTCTTTATTAGCAGTGCAAGAACAGATTAATACAATAGGAAACCAATTTCTCTACTAAATCTATGCTTATAAATTGTCTTCATTCATTCAGCAAATATTTGTAGAGTATCATGTGTCAGATATTGCTCTGGGCATCAGAGTTACAACTGAGAACAAAAGTAGACAAAGATCTCTACCCTAATGCAGGCTCTTAGAGAATGGATTGGATTAGGAAAAGATATATTTCATTAAAAAATTTTTTTCCAAAGATCGAGATTCTCACAAGCCAGAATACTGATATTTTATTAAATAGAAAATCATGTCCCTTATTTACCTTGGAACTTAAGCTAAATTTCTGTGGTAGAACTGCAGGTCATTTGTTTTGCAACTAAGTCAATGGTCCAGTTTATTTTTCGGATTGAAATTTTTTATTCTATTTCTATTCTTTCTCTAACACATTTCCATAATACATTTAGACGTTTTAAAAATCTAAAGAACCCATAAATTTGGTAAGTCCATATCTCCAATATGTCAGTATAATTGACTTAGTTCTTCTACACAGCATTGATTTTAGAATGAAATCCAGATATTTCTGGTAAAACGCATTTTTAAAAAATGCTATCATAGGGGGAATATTTTAATTGTCCAGTTGCCATTTATATAAAAAATGGTTTTATGGAAGAATAGGGGCCCTGAGTACTGTAAAGTGTAATGGAAAATAAATCTGTTTAGTGTATAATCTCAACTGGTGAAGATATGAAAAAGCAAAATGGCAATAATTCTTGGTGCTAAGCTTTTCAAAACTAAGAGGAAAAAAGCTAAATAGTTTAAATGTGGAAATAAGCATTAATTCTAGGATTAATTGATCAGTATTCAAATTGTAGCTTATAACTTTGGACAATTCACTTAAAGTTCTGAGAGTTAGTTTTTTCATTTGCACAACCGTGAGAATGGCAATACCTCTCCTTCCTTCCTTGAGGAGCTGATGTGAGGAAAGATCAAAAATACAGTATTTGTGAAGGCATTTTATAAACCTTATGGTCCTACAGAAATTGGAAGAATCATCGTTCTTTATCTTTAATATATTTTGGGGATAATGTAATGAGGGCACTTTTCATTTATTCAAGAGTCATATATTAAATATATATATTTCTTAAGTTTTATTCATTTCTTCTTTCTAATGTAACTCACACTATACAGCAAAAAAAAAAAAAAATAGCAAAATGAGATCAAATTAATGGTTCACTTTCAGACCTCTTTATTGAGTTTTAACTCTTTTTTCTATTTTGCTTTTAAGATGACATCCAGGATAATAATCCCTGACTTTGGGGAGGATATCTCCTGCCTATATTAAGCAGTAACTGTTATTACGATTCTCTTCACAGATTATTTGGGATGCTTGGCTAGCCTAGGAGTGAGCAAATTGCATTCTAATAGAATAATATTTAAACTTCATTTCAAAAATCCCAATTCCAAGCATTAAAATAAACACTGTGGAAATCCTCCATGCTCTTTCTTCTTTTCTTTTTTTCTCCTCCATTCTTTTTTCTTTCTGTTAATAGCTAGATCCCTCTTTAGATGCACATTTTATTTGCTTTTTCCTACTTTTAATTATGTTAGGTGAACACTAAAGGCCTTTCTTTTATAGACATAACTTTCAAAATTAATGTAATTAAGCAGATTGCCTGTGTAATTTGAGAATTGATCATTTACTATAGAAAGCAACTAAACAAAAATCTTAGTTAAGCTGGAACATTTGCTGTGAACACTTGAGGCATCTCTGTCAATCCACAATTTAGCAAATTGTCCATTTTCCTGAAATTTTATTTGAATGAAATTTATATTAGTGATTCATAATCATGATGGTTACAATATTTAGTTGCTCAAAACTTTTCTTAGCAATTTAATATCACATAAAAAGTGTAAGATAAATAAATTACACGAGGAAAATCCTTAAGAATGTAACTTGTTTTCTATTTTATCTTTCAAAAAAAAAAATGGCAGGCCTTTATTTTTCCTGGATGTGTTGTTAGCTCGACAAATTGTGAGGTACCTAAGTTAGCATTCAGTGAAGTCCTAACTCTCCTAGTGGAACTCATCTCTACCATATAGTGTGTTTTCCATTTTGTTCAGAGAATACAACTCCTTAAACCAACTTTCTGAGTGTTAATCATTGGTCTATGCCAACTGATTGAGTAATGTTACCCATCTGTAAAGTAGGATTAGTAATAATACCCACCTCTTACAGTTGCTGTAAAGCTTAAATGATTTAATAAGTGTAAAGCACTTAGGAAAAGCCTGACACGTGGTGTATGTTATTTCCTAGTATTAGGGCCTTCAAACCCAGGCAACCAGAATTTAGACTTCATGGTTTTCCACCTGGGTCTGCCTCCCCAGCAGCACCCATTCTCCATTCTCCTAAGTTATAATTTGCCTGCCCTCTGTTTCATTCTTCCGGAAGTTTGATAGGCAATGGCTAACATGATCAACTGATTGACCTGGGATGATAACGACTAATGAAAGTCAACTTGGAAAAAGTGAGGTATGTGAAACCAGAGAAACCCAGATTTAAATCTCAGGTTACAACTTATGAGCTATATGACTTGGGGCTAAATACTTAAACTCTGTTACCTATGGTGGCTTCATCTCAAAAATTAAGATGATAATAGGGTTGCTATCGCCAACTGGGGATCCTGTGGATTCCATCACAGAAGCTGAACCACTCTGAGGGATGTTATACATTGATCATGGTAATTAGATCTCGTGTGATTGTGACATCTGGTTGGGCAAGTGTTCCCCTCCTGTATCTGAAGCTGTGCCTGAAGTAAGCAAGTGTTAACTGCAAGGAAGGGGAGATAGATGAGAAGTCTGGAGAACAAAGACAAACTGAGGACCATGAAGATGAGCTGGAACCCACAAGAACATGCTGTAGCCTGCTTCTGTCTTTCATTGGCACCTGCATCTGAGTCTCACTGCCTCTTGGCCTCCAACTTTGAAGAAGTTGGTGACACTGCCATGGAGCTGTATATGAAATGGCCCAGATCTGGAGAAACTGAAGGTGTATCCAGTGGGAGCTGCAGGAGCTGTTGATCCATGCTAATGAGGTAAGCCAGCAGATCTAGGACACGATGTGCGAGCACACAGCACCTGACCCTTTACCAACCTTCCCAACATACATATGGCTGTTGCATCTTTTCTGCCTTCCAAAACTTGCACAAATTATGCTCTTGGCCTATCATAATCCAAAACCATTCAGGGAAAGGAATTCTTAAAACATCAATCCAGTTTAGCTAAATTGATACACTACAATGCCACCACACATATCTACAGATGTCAAAACCTTATACTCTTTATCTTAGGTGAGCAAGAAATTAGAGTGCCTTCATATTCTATAACTGACTTCTTCCTGCACCTGAGCCCCACTTGCATAGTGCTGAAAGAAGGAAGGACATAAGCTTAACAGTTAAATGCATATTCCTTGGTTTAAACAGTTTTGGGGGACAAAATCAATCTCTTTCATGTAAATAGTGTTTAATTATTTCTTCAACAACCCAGGACTTGTTGCCTTCACCTTTTCTTGTAGCTAAGTTGACATCTGGATATGACATCAGGTTTGTAAGATTGTGTGAAATTCGAGTATGTTATGACCTCATATGCTTAGGTACCTGCTGGGTATCTTTCTGTTATCTGTCACTGAAGTTTGAGTTCTTGGAAACTTGTGGCCTAGTCTTAGCATAGTTAAGGCCTGGTAGAAGGATCAACTCATCTTGGTTCTCCTAGGACCTTCCTGCCTTTGAAATAGAAAGTCTCATGCTCTCCTGATGAACTCAGTCTAATGAAGACCTGACCTAGTGGCCACCCTGGGGCTTGATGTTCCTCCCCTTTCTGACTTGGCCCAAGCTCAGCTCTTGTCAGTGCTACCAATGTCCAGACCTTTTCTTCTTGCTCCAACCAATCCAATATTTGGTGTGTCCTGAAGTCTCTATTTCAGGGTTACCTTGTCCTTCCTCCATGGCAACCACTGCTATCTCTCTACTCATCTAATTTCCTAAAACCTCTTACTTGGAGGGCTCAACAATTCTGAATTCACTTTATATGGCACAAAAGCAGAGGGAAAATAAGGAGATGGGTTGCTATTTCAAGCCCTGAGCATTTCCAAGGAGGTTTGAAAGTGTGAGGATGGAGGTAAATAACACACTTTTCTAAGAATGTTCACATTGAGTTTAACCACAGAAGGGATGTAGGTAGGAAAGAGGGAAACAATCCATGTGTTTGACCATTTCAGCTTCTTTTCTCTTTTCTTTTCTGACATCAAGTAGGTACTGTATTTGTATCATATCTTCAGTCCCTTCTACCTGTAGCTTATGGTAAGTCTTCAGTGTTGCTCCTGATATGTATATTTTGAAAATTAAAAAAAAATAGTATTTTCTTTTACTGTAAACCTTGGCTTTTGAGAATAATGCCTTCTTATGGACACAGGAAAAGTTAATTTTGAATTTATTCCCGGTAAAATCTGCTCTCTCTCTTTTCTTTGCATGATAAGCCACATGGCATATCATACCTAGGGAAAATCAGATTTAGATTGGAATAGAAAATTATTTAATTTTTTGCAAAATATTATGCATGTTTGCAAATATGTCTTTCTGCTCCTCTTTCCCTCTCCCCAGGATGTTTATAGGAGAGTCCTGTTGTTTGTATTCTAATTTAAAAAAATAATAAAGACAAATGAATCATAATTCTTGAATTACTTGTCTGGAAGGGAACACATTTTGAGAAGGAAGTTCTTTATAATAATGTTTTTCAAATCAGAAAATTTGCAAAAAATGCACACTCTACAAATATATGACAAAACCTTCTTAAAAATGTTTTACTGAGTCAAGGTCAGAGTCTGACATCATCAAAAATAAGAGTTCAGGGTAAACTATTAGAATGAGAAAAGAAGTATATTTTAGCAATATCTGACTTATATGTAATTTTTTCCCATTGTAAATAGTGTTCACATTTTGTCACAATTCATTAATAATTAACACATAAAAATAACAATTAAGCACATATCTACTGAGTCATCTGATACCCCTTCAATAACCTCCTGTGCTGCAGATGAACAAACGAAGGCACAGGGAAGTGCAGTGACCTGCCCAAGGACATGCTGTTAGAGACAGCAGAACCATGAGTTGGACATATAGTGAGTTGAATGGTGACTGGAGGCCCACATCCTAGCCCCTGGAACCTATGAATGTGATCTTATTTGGAAAAACATTCTGATATAAATTAAGGATCTTTAGAGGTATCATCTAGATTATCTGGGTGGGCTCTGATTTCAATGATAAGTGTCCTTTTAAGAGACAAATGAAGGAAGAGAAAACAGAGAGGAGGAAGCAATGTGACCTTGGAGGCAGAGAATGGAAAGATGCAGCCACAAGCCTAAGAATGCCTGAAGTTACCATAAACAAGAAGAGGCAAGGAAGGAATCTCCCTTAAAGCCTCCAGAGCAAGCATGGCCCTGCTAACACTTTGATTTTGACTTTTGGTCTCCAGGACTGTGAGAGAATACATTTCTGTTGTAGGTCACTCAGTTTGTGGTCATTTGCTGGGACAACACTAGGAAAATCTGTAGGTGGCCCAGCTCCATAGTCTGTGTTTTCAATCCTGAACCTATACTGTCTCTCAAACGAGCAGATAATCCTTAAAGTTTGAAACTCCTACTACCCTTTCCCAGGATGTTTGCTTCACCATTCTTCAAAGCTACTATTTCAAACATTCTTTCTCTTAAAATTAGTACATCTTTTTTCTCTTCTCCTTAGTCTTCTTTGATGAAATTACACCATAATTTATTTATAAACAAACCCCTTTGATTGTTCAATTTCTAAACTTACCAAATTGGCTCTCACATAAAGTGGCTCTCCACATTTTTGAATTTTTTCTTCTTATGTTGTTGAAGTATTGTCTGCTTCTGTCCAAACAAACACTTTTATGGCTCTTGATCTTCTTATTTGCTGCCTCAGATTCTTTACTCTTGTATTCGTTAGTATTGCTGTATAACAAATTACCCCAAAACTTAGCATCTTGAAATAATAGACATTTACTAGCAAAGTTTTTGTACATCAGATATCTGGGCATGTCCCACCAGTGTCCCCTGCTTCAGTCTTTCTCAAAGCTGCAATCAAGGTGTCAGCCAGCATTGGAGTCTCATCTGAAGGCTCAACTGGGGAAGCAAATGTTTCTAATTTCACTTATGTGGCTATTGACACGAATCAGTTTCTATACTTGTGTTGACTGTGAGACTCAGTTATTTGCTGGCTATTAGATAGAACCCATTATCAGATGCTTGCCACATGGGCCTTCTCAATATGGAAGCTTGTTTTATCAAAGCTGAAGAGAGTCTGATAGCAAGACAGTAGTCATAGTCTTATGTAACATAATCATGAGAGTGACAGCCTATAATCCCTACCACTTTCCATTAGAAGCAATTTGCTAGACTAGCCAACACTCAGGGAAAGGGATGAATACTCAAGAACTATGGATCATTGGGGCCATATTAGAATCCACCTGTGACAATTCTCCAATGCCTTCTTTCTCCTACATAATCACATTCTCCATGTCTAATAGAGCACACTAATCAGTATTCAAACACGCTTTAGATTATCTCATTTTACAAAAATTCTGTGACTCCACTCTTTCAGCTAGTACCCAGTTTATTATTTTTTATTTATTTATTTATTTATTTTTTTGAGACAGAGTTTTGCTCTTGATGCCCAGGCTGGAGTGCAATGGTGTGATCTTGGCTCACTGCAACCTCTGCCTCCCAGGTTCAAGTGATTCTCCTGCCTCAGCCTCCTGAGTAGCTGGGATTACAGGCACCTGCCACCACACCCAGCTAATTTTTGTATTTTTAGTAGAGACAAGGTTTCATCATGTTGGTCAGGCTGGTCTCGAACTCCTGACTTTAGGTGATCCACCTGCCTCGGCCTCCCAAAGTGCTGGGATTACAGGTGTGAGCCACTGTGCCCAGCCTTATTATTTTTTAATTTTGTAGTTAGCATGTTACGTATCTTGTTTATGAAATTTTATCCTCTTCTGGTAATAAAAAAATGTTCTTCTATGCTGTTTTTCTAAGACTTTGTTGTTTTTTTCTTTTATATGTAGATACGCATACCTTTCATTTAGACCACTTTCATACTTAAAATTTTGTGTATGGTAGGAATGATTATATTTTTCAATATTGTTATCAAATTGACCCAGAATGATCTAATTTTCTGAAAAGTATCCACTCACATTGTACTGTAGACTAAACTTTGCCGTAAACATGTGATTCAGTGTAGGTTAATTAGATTCTTCTATATTGTGTAGTCTAAATAAAACTGTGAATAACAATTAACCTCATAAGACTGATTTTTACATCTTTATGGAAGGTTATATTTTCCCACAGTCTTGAAATGTGAAATTAAGTAAATCCCACTAATGAACACACAGACCACAGACACATAGTAAACAGACAGTCCACACGTGTATAAGCACACACAGGTATCTAGACATCTACACTCTCAATAACAAATTAATTTTATTAATTCATTAGACAAATAACAAATACTATTCCTTTGCTACATCTTTGTGTAACCTATTTTTGACTCAACAAGTTAAATTTTTGTTTATTTCTTAGTTATTGGAATTTTTGTGCAGTTGCTCTTCATTAATTTTTCTGTTGTTATGTCCATGATTTTCTTAGAGATTTATAACATGCATGTTTATTACTCACTTTTTCACTTTGTTATTAATTTGCAGAAGTTTTACATTTAATGCAGGCAAACCTACTGATATTTTTCTCTATTTTCTTCAGATAGATTTTTAGAATTTCAGTATGTTTTTATTATGTAGAACTTATCTAGGCAAATGGAAATTGGTTAAAACTTAAATGGATTTTGTTTCCAATATAATATGTAGGTAATGTTCCTAACACCATTTACTGAATAATCTGTTCCTTTCCCAATTTTTGTGCTGGAGTGGGACTAGATAATTTGAGAAGGCTTGGCTCAATGTTAGCTCTTGCAGTATTTGTGTGGAAGTCACCTCTCTTCCCTGCCAATTTCCTCCCTCCATTCCTTCTCATTCACCCCTCTAAATATCCAGGTTCTGTCCTGTGTCTTATAAGCTAGGGTATCTTCACAGCCCAAAGGGATGCTGTGTGTGTCTGTATTCTGAATTTCCTCCTAGGTTCTCTTAATGTTTGATATATCCTTTATCTTAGCTAAACTATCTCATAGCAGAAAAATTAACTTAGAAAAATATAACACATATTATCTTTGTGCATCAATGCACAGTATGTTCACAAAACATACTCTAACCTTTGATTATTATTTTCTCTTTCTGAAAAACAGGATTGAAATATAGCTACAGAAACTATTCTGTTATAGCAAATGCTCAGCAGACCTAGTAAAGGACCAAGGTAGGTAGAAAGGTAATTTTCTTTTCCTGCTTTTACTCTAAATATGGCTTAATCAATCAATTTAATACCTAAATATCTCTGTAATCACCACATAGACATTACAAATAGACACAATATATGCAGCCATCTTCAGGAAATATGCCTTGATGATATGCAGGTATGCACATTGAATTATACTTACTATGACAACATTAAAAGAGAAGCTGTTAAATGGATATGCATGAAGTAGGACCTGCCTGTAATTTTCTCTTTCCTTTTCCTTCATTCCTACCCTGTCCCTTTCTCTCACTGTTTTTCTTTTCTATTTTGTTTATACTGAGCCCTAAAAATAAGAAATTGAATTAACAATAATTCTCAATTCATGACACACCGTCATTATTAGTCTATGCAAGTTACTCTATTGCTTTATTTTATTTTTTGCTTTTATGCATTTTCTTCACGACTATTCCCTTCTTTATATAGTCACCTACTCCACTTAAATTATGTATCCTTGAAAAATGTGCATTGTTGTTTTATGAATGTATCTGTTTTAAATTTATAAACATGGCATTCTGCAACAGATGTGCTTATTGTTATTTTTAACTCAACATTGTGGCCATAGACTGAGCTGTATGTAGATCACTGCTCTTGACCACTGCACAGCCCAGAGGCTAATCTACCACACTTTTTTTCTCTTCTACTGGAGACGAGCACCTAGGTTTCTCATAATTCCCTGGTCCCAAGACAAAGCTGCAAAGAACCTCCAGATCAACCTTTGGAAGAGGCTCCCAGGGGAGAGTTGCTGGGTCATAGGGCTGCACATTCTTGATGTCACTAAGTGCTGCCAGATTGTTCTCCAGATTTGTGGGCTTATATTTCTTAAGTATTTTGGCAGAATTCACATTAAGTTGAAATTTTGATTTTGTGCCAACATTCAGGGGCATGTTAGAGTAACTTTATAACTGTGTGAAAAATTAAAGAAAAAAATCTAGTGTTTAAAGTGCTTTTACATGCAGTTCTTTTTTAGATTATTTAACCAAAAAACAGTATTTCTGAGAAATGGTGCATACAATATGTAATTTTATTCATATCTATTAATGTGGGTCAGATTTTATGAAAATATTTTAAGTAAAATTCTACTCTCTATATCATTGGAATAAAGGTCTATATATTGTGTTGCATGATTAATAGAATAATCAGACATTTTATTATTATGTCCATTTTACATTTACAAATGCTGTACCATGAATTGTGTTTGCCCTAGAGAAAATAACAAGACCTGCCATTTATTAAACACCTCCTATGTGTCAAAGAAATAAGCACTACTTGATTATTCTTAACATAATATATGTGTAGTAGTCATTATTTTACTCATTCTACAGGTAAAGAAATTAGTATTCAGAAAGGTTAAGTCATCTCCCACAAGAATTGTACAGCCTGTACATGCAGAAACTAGGGTTCAATTCAAGAACGACATTAACTACAAAGCCTGGATCTTTCATCATTAACTTCAAAACAAGATGGTGTATGGCTATAAGAAGGACAGCGTGCCTTAGTGGTTAACGGCGAAGTCTTATAAGCCAGATGTCCAAGTATAAATTCCAGTTCTGCCACTAAGAACTCTGAAACCTTAGCATGTCACTCAAACTCTGTATGTCACCTTCTTCATCTATAAGACAAAGATGGTTTCAGTAATAATATAATAATATCTCCTTTCTCAGGTTGTTTTGACTCCTAAATGACTAAAACATATTTAAAGCTTAGGACAGTTTGCAGGATATTTCCAGTCAATGATATCCTGTTATTTTTCCTAAGAGGACTGTTCTTTTGTTCAGATATTCACTCCTTTTCCTCAAAGCCCTGTTCACCCAAGGGAAGCTGGACTCATCCTCAATTCCAGGTGTTTTCCTGGTTAGTTTGAGTCAATCAGCATAATTCTATGCTCCTTAGTGGTGAGTCATTCTGGAATGGCTTTAATAAGCAATTATGGTCAGTGACAATCAAGATTTTTGCTGGGATTTTTCTAGAAAGGCCCTTTGCTTGCTTTTCCAGGAAGAACTACCTCCCTGAGTATTTGACATGTATGAGGAAACACAGAACCCTGACAATGACTGGCACCCATTCTTTAGCTATGAGGAAAACCAGCCTTAGAAGCCAGCCAGGGCCATAGAAGTTAAGAACCTGAGTCACTGAAGGCATCATTCTGCCTGCAAACACAAAGCCTGCTCTACCCTTAGACTCCAAACTATTGGTAATGTCAACATGAGTTCAATTTTTGGTGCCGTAGGTGAAAAGTTGTGTTCATAGAAACAGACTATGAATAAATGTTATTTTTCCTAGCTCTCAGACTTTAGAGATTAGGAGAATGAACTACTTCCACTTGAGGGGGAACTCAGGTGCTAGAGGAAATCCTGCTGAATGTCGAAATGCTGAAGATTAAAGGTTTTCTAGGAAAGTTTGAATACATGAGAAAGATTCTTGGAAACAGAAGAGGGATTACATAAAAGGGCATTGTAAAAGAAGCAAAGCATCAGATTAAAAAGATAAACAAGTATGTCAAATAGTTTTAAAAAGAAAAGAAAGACACACACTCAGAAAGAGATGGGGATGACAACCAATCCAAAGGGCGTAAAATATGGTGGATGATTATGAATCAGATAGGAGAAAGGAACATGGAGCTAGGAAGTGGGCGAGGAGTACATGAGTGGAATTGCTCAACCTCTTTATTCCAGTCAGAAATTTGGTGTACAGTTGTGGGATGACTTTGTAAATGAATAATTTAAGCATAGTCTTAACTGTGAACCAAAATTGCACATAAACTATCATATTTATTAAACATTAAACAAACATTCACTGATGATTATATGTATTGTGCATACAAACATGCATAGAAATTGGCTCTCCATAAAAATATATAATTTTAGCATTGGAAATATCAAATAACGATAATGCTGTCACAAAACTGGTGAACAAGATTTGCAACATATATGAAATATGTTTTGGGGGCTTCAGTAATCCAGATGGTAGAGTGGTTTCCCTAGCTCTTGTTCAAAGTTCCATTGAATGACATACTCTTCTCTCTAGGCTTGTAACAAGGAATGCATATCTACTTAATAGATGTGGTAAGACACATACAAAACAAAGACTCATTCTTTTCTTTTCCAAAAAAGACAAGCTATGATTTGGACACAGGCAACCTGGCTTCAGAGTTTACAGTGATTCTCATTCTGGTGATAAGTATCAAAACCATTAAAAAGGTAATAAAAACATCTTTGTTCTAAGTTCCACTTATTGAAATTTATTCCAGCTCTATGTCTGACATGAAAACAAAAATATAAAATAATTCTAATTGCAATATTGTTTATAATGTGCAAACACTAAAAGCAAACAAAATCCATTAATAATTGATTCAGTTTTATAAAGATGATGCATCTATACAATGAATGACTCGAAAATAATTTAAATATATATTGTTGTTGGTTTCATCACCTGGAAAAGTGTTGAATTTATATGGTGAGGTGAAGAAAGACAAACTACAAAGCTGGGTAGTTGGTCTCCATTTGTTGAAAAATTCTACAGTAGGGCTGTATATACTGAGGAATATTTCTGGAAAATCATACAACAAATATTAATGGTTGTTATCTCTGAATGTGGATTATTTTCAACAATAAGCACATGTCAATTTTATAATCAGAGAAAACATAAAAAAGCAGTTACACTTCAAAAAAATGAGAGAGAAAAAGAAAGGAAGAAGAGAAAACTAACCAAGTTAGAGAATAAAAATGGCTACCAAATCCACCTTGGACTGCTGAAGATTTCTTCATAGATAAGGGGTACATTTTGTGTCAGTTCTTATTTTACTAGATTTACATCTAAATTTTATTTATTGCAATGACAACGTTCTTAGTGCAAGTTATTTCTGAAGAAAACTTTTTTTTTTTTTTTTTTTGGAGACAGGGTCTCCCTCTGTTGGAGTGGCATGATCATGGCTCACTGCAACCTCCGGGGCTTAGGTGATACTTCCACGTCATTCTCCCAAGTTGCTGGTTACTGGTACTCTGGGTGTGCACTACCATGCCAGGCTATTATTTATTTATTTGTAGAGATGGGATTTTGCCATGTTGCCCAGGCTGGTCTCAAACACCTGGGTTCGAGCAATCTGCCTGCCTCGGCCTCCCAAAGTGCTGAAATTACAGGTGTGAGCCACTGTGGCCAGCCTACTGAAAATACTAAATTCTTATCATTTGAATAATGCAATACTTTTAACTATCTTTTAAATGTAAAACTTTACTGTCAATACTACTTATCAACTGTTAAAAAGAAAACTTCTTGAATTTTTATTGTGTAATGACCAATGGATCATTTTCTAGTTTGACTCCTCTTCCATCTCATGTGAGTTTGGATTGACTTTAAAGAAGTTATTAAGCTTCAAACTGAGTTGGAGGTAAGAACTAGGACACAGAGTAATTGGAGTTACAAATCCTGGTAACTGTGATTTTTAATTATATGACAGTTATTGAAAACATGAAAATCTATATGACATTTTCTTAATTATGGCAAACAGTATACATTTGAATGAAGTACTTTCTCTTTAGTATAAAATTATACAGAGAAATTACATTAAACTGAAACAGAGAAACATATTTTTTTTTTTTTTTTTGAGACGGAGTCTCGCGCTGTGTCACCCAGGCTGGAGTGCAGTGGCGCGATCTCGGCTCACTGCAAGCTCCGCCTCCCAGGTTAGAAACATATTTTTAAACAGTCATTACAAATAGCAAACTACAAGAATTTTTTCTAGAAATTCTCTAAGCCTTCCCATTTATACAAGTTTAACTATATTTTGAGAGACTCTAGTGCACTCAGTACTCTAACTGCTATCTTGTTTTTGGGTTGAGAGTGGGAGGGCATTTGGTTCTTCATAGGAGGGGACAGGTATTTGCTTTACACTAATAAATAAGAGGACACTCTGAGTTCTACTGTAATATATAATCATTTTGTACAATAATTGTGAATGGTAATTGAAGTATTCAAAACATAGTATAGATATTTTATTTATGCTTTCAAGATTTCTGGAAGGTAGGATGATACAGGTATCAATGATTTCATTTTATAGATGAGATTATACTGAAATTAAATAATTTATGTTGAATTTATGGCATGGCAGAGCAAATCATGGCAAAAGCATCTCTTTGTTTCTTTTTTTTTTTTTTTTTTTTTTTTTTGAGACGGAGTCTCACTCTGCCGCCCAGGCTGGAGTGCAATGGCCGGATCTCGGCTCACTGCAAGCTCCGCCTCCCGGGTTCACGCCATTCTCCTGCCTCAGCCTCCCGAGTAGCTGGTGGGACTACAGGCGCCCGCCACCGCACCCGGCTAGTTTTTTGTATTTTTTAGTAGAGACGGGGTTTCACCGTGTTAGCCAGGATGGTTTCGATCTCCTGACCTCGTGATCCGCCCGTCTCGGCCTCCCAAAGTGCTGGGATTACAGGCTTGAGCCACCGCGCCCGGCCGCATCTCTTTGTTTCTTAGACACCATTCTAGTCACCAGAATTTCCATGTGGAATTTCCAGTATCAGTTATTTTAAAAAATTATATTTCCACATAATAAATTATTAATATATAATACTAGTTATGTACATATTTCCCTTGAGTTTGGGATGAATGAGCAAAGAAGTGGCTTCAGAAGCCCAAAGAAATACTGACAGTAAATGAGGTCAGTGACATTTTGCCTGGTTTTGTCCTCAAACCCTCCTTACATTGGTTTTAGATTATGGTTTCCACATCACTGTAATAAAAAGTAAAAAATGACAATCGACAAAATAATTTGTTTCCTTTCACTAAGCAACAAGCCAAATTAATGAGCTGACATCTCTAAGTTCTGTGAAAATTGCTGTGATTTTGCAGAAACATTCAGAAAACTATTACTACAGAAAATTTTTATTGAACTAAGCACAAGAGTTTGACCGAAATTATAATATAGTGATTGATCTATTAAGATAAAACTTAAGAAACATACACAATTGGTTTATTACATAGAAAACTTTTAGCTATTTAAGACCAGTTAAGTGGAACCAAATAGTCTAAAATAGCCGTATTGGTATTGCATAGAACAGTTAATCAATATTCTCATTTGCATAAATTATTCAAAGACCTCTAATAAACATGACCTTGGAACTTCCCTCATCAGAGGAAGCAAAACAAAGAGAGAATTTTTTTTTTTTTTTTTTTTTTTTTTTTTGAGATGGAGTCTCACTCTGTCGCCCAGGCTGGAGTGCAGTGGCGCGATCTCGGCTCACTGCAAGCTCCGCCTCCCGGGTTCACGCCATTCTCCTGCCTCAGCCTCCTGAGTAGATGGGACTACAGGCGCCCGCCACCTTGCCAGGCTAATTTTTTGTATTTTTTAATAGAGACGGAGTGTCACCGTGGTCTCGATCTCCTGACCTTGTGATCCGCCCGCCTCGGCCTCCCAAAGTGCTGAGATTACAGGCGTGAGCCACCGCGCCCGACCAGAGAGAATTTTTAAACAATGGAATCAAATGAATGCAATTACAGTGTATATTGACATATCACGTTTGATAGTGTATTTTATTCTAAAACAACCCCATGGCAAATGTAAGAAAAACAAGCCAATACAATGTAGCATTTAAGAGTACGAGTTCTTTAGTGAGGCTGATCTTAGCTTAAGCCTAGGATCTGCCACTTTTGATTTGTGTGAAGTTGGTCAAGTTGTGGGAACAATAATAGTACCCACCCAAAATGGTCATTGGGAGATTTGAATGAGATTGTGTATGTAAGGAATGTAGTGCTATGGCTGTCACATATTAAGAGTTATTATATATTAGCTCTTGTGGTTGTTTTTTATACCATCCCTCTTTGTCAGTGACTATGACCCACAAGATATAACACAAAATTAAAGTTAACTAAGTACAGAATTTAATCTATTTTTCTCTATAAACCATCTCTCACAATAGTCCCTTCTTAAATAGAGTAATTTTACCCTTCCTGATGTTTGGGTGACTTTAGAAGAATCAGTCTGTAATCTAATTGAAAGTTGCCACAATTTTAAATTTAATACCTCACTTTAATTTGATTTTCTTCAAATTCTTTATTCTGCTGTGTCTGATAATTCATTCCTGCAGAGACTGCACAATTGCTGTAAATTATTTACGTGATTTTGGTGTACATAATAGTTTTATTCATACCACTTTATTCCTCTTATAAATGGCAGTCTGTACTGTCATGATACCCCTTCTAACTACATTTTGCCAAAGATAGCAGGAAAGCAAGATAAGAGCAAATAACTCCTAATGGATTAAGTGTCAACAGACAAGAATTATAAGAATTGATACTGCTCTGTGTTCTCTGGATTTAACTGATTCTGTATTATTCAGAGTAAAACATATCCAAAATGTATCACTTCTCTAACATAATGTATTATCAGCCTACTTTTGTTAAAAAAAAAAAAAAATCTGCCTCATTTTTAATGAACTTTCAACTAACTCAACTTTAAAGTATCTTTTATTGCTCTTATCAAGTTTGGAGTTTTTCTGTACTGTCAAAGAGACCTTGTTATTATCTCATGCATTACAAACATAGTCATTATGCTACTAGGCACAAATCTGATCCTAGATTATGATGGGAAAATTATCAAGATAAGAACAAAGTCTGTTAACTTCAACACAGATGAATGTATTCCACAGGAACTATTTTGACCTGCAGTGGCTCAGTACTTTCGCCTCAGCTACCAGAGTAATTTTATATAGTTACAGATTACATTTAAAGCACTTGAGAATTTAGAGCACTTGGGATAATTATAGAAATAGTACTAATTTATGATAAATGACCAGGGAATTGAGAAAAGAAAAACACAGATAATGAAATTTTCTTTATGAGAAAGTTTATATAATAGAGAATTGAAAAACTGTTGTTATATTTAAAGTACTAACTTATGCTATATGAACATATATAAAATAAATGATTTAAAGTCCTATTCTTTGAAAAATTCCCCCAACCTTTCCAACTTCATGGCCCTTAATTGAATGCATAAAAGATGAAAAAGAGTCAAAAATGAGTTGGTTTTGACAAAGCATTATCTGTGCATGAGGTGAAAAAAGTCTTTCCCTTTCACATTTTACCTCTCCATTCATCATTTTTGAGTCTTAGAATACAGCATTTTATTTTAGGAATTTTAGCATTTGACTCAACAGCCAATACCTCCTAGATTCATTCTTAGAAGTAGGTATGACTCAGAGCTGGGATGAAACCCTCAATCTTCTCACTGGAAACACCCAAGACACATTCCAGTTTCATTACTGCACTAGGAATTGGCCCAAATAATTTAGCAAGTTAATGTTTTAATCTCTTTTCATGAATATATGACTGCTGATAGCCGATTGAAGCAAAAACTAGTTACTAAGCTGAAAATAACCAATTGCTTAAAGTTTTTATTTTATTTTATTTTATTTTTTCCTTGAGGTGGAGTTTCACTCTTGTTGCCCAGGCTGGAGTGCAATGATGCGATCTCAGCTCACTGCAACCTCCACCTCCTAGGTTCAAGTGATTCTCCTGCCTCAGCCTTCCGAGTAGCTGGGATTACAGGCACCTGCCACCATGCCAGGCTAATTTTTTAAAATATATTTTTAGTGGAGATGAGGTTTCACCATGCTGGCTAGGCTGTTTCGAACTCCCAGCCTCAAGTGATCCACCTGCCTTGGCCTCCCAAACTGCTGCTTAAAGATAATTTGAATCAAGCCTTGGTTCTTGGCTTGGAAATAAGCTAAGTGAATTTGTAGTCTTTCCTTTGTTTCTTGGTTGGCAAAGCACATTCTCAGGTCCAGGCTGAATGAAAGGTTATGAGAAATGTAACAGGCTTGGTTTTGGCTACAATGTGTAACACAGCTAGAAGTTGGCCTTGCCCAACAAGAAGAGAGTGGCTTTCCTTTCAGCTCTTCCCCCAGTGTTAGTATTCAGCCTGCAATTTTCACTATCCAGGGATGTTTAAAAGATAGAATATTATGATCGGTGAACACATAAGGGTATGCCCAAGCTAAAGATGCAAGGTGTTAATTTGTCTAATTTGCCAAAAGGCATTTATTTAAATATTATTGGATCTGTTTTGCTGAAATATTTGTGCATATTTTAAACTTATTTCAAGTGCTTTCTTTGTTTACTCAAACTAATTACTTCCATTTAATTAGGCTCCATGTTCCTAGCTCACTCAAGCTTTTCAGCGATATTACAATTTTGCTAATATGTAGAAAAATATTTTACAGTCTGGGAAGCGAAAGAGACTATCTGACTCAACTGATGTCACAGACTTATGCCACAATGTTTCCAGATGGCAAAAGTTTATGAGGTTCACTTGGGCGTGTCCATTCCCTTAGAGTTCAATTCTTGTCACGTTCTTTCCTTATACTTAGCTCTTTTGGAAGTGCTCAGGCTTTTATTTGATTATGTAAAAGATTTTCCTGTTCTGTTTGGCCTACTTCATTACTTAGTTTCACTTTACATGTCCTCATTTTTGAACTTGCTATTCTCTGTGGACAACTTTTGACATCTGCTTTTTGACATCTGCTTTTCTTTAATAATAAAAATGTTATGTTACTCAGACTATAATTTGCTCATGCCCCTTACTTTTACTATAGCAATTGCATGGGTATACCAAGGACATCATATGAACTTTTTTTTTCAAGTAACTGAAGTCTCATGGTCCTAACAGTCTCATGTCTCAATGGAATATTTTTGGATTCCATCTCTTCTCTGTCTTGTTAAAAATGCTGTCACTGTCATTGTGTTTACTGTAAAACCAATAAATGTCAAGCTATAGCTATAACTGTATATGCACAGTTATAACTATAACTGTTTATAGCTGTAAGTCACAACTTTTTCTGTAGCTAAAGAAAGGAATGGATTTCTCCTGCCCAGAAGTATTTGAATAAATTCTAGAACATGCATCTCCAGTTTATGCAATTCACAAAAATATTTTCATGCTGTTAATGTTAAATGATTTCTTATTTAATCAGAAATTTATTGTTTGCCTATTTATTTGTAGCAAGACAGGTCAAAAGAGAGGGGGAAATTCGGAACATAGTGGCAAATGTTACTTTATCACATATGAATCTATATGTATTAAATGAGAAATACAGCATCTTATTTTGAAAAAGAGTTTAAAAGCATATTAAACCTCTAGCACACCAATCCTCACTGGCCACTGAACAGCTAACAAAATCTCATCTTTCATACGGAAAGAAGGCTCAGAAGGTTATTAACCTCTATTATTAGTCTTCGCTAATTCTTCGGTTAGCTCCAAGGATTTAAAAGACAAAGTCTGGAGCTGTTCTCATCAATTCCAACTGATGCCATTTGGTGTCATAGAGAAGTACAAGCTTTCCAGGAACAAGGCTCAACTGGCAGCAAGGAATCATCAATGATGAATTTATAAAACCCACCCAAGCATCTGGTAGCAGCTTCAGGATAATGGCAGTAAGTAATATGCAGCCAGGTGACAGGATCTCTTTGCATTCCTAAGATTCAGAAGATGGTAAAGGAAGTGGAGTAAGAAGGGTTTGGAATCATGCCCTACTGCGTATTTTCAGGACGGCTTGTCATGCTACTCAATTTGAAGAGTCAAACTGGGAGGGGAGGCAATTTGGATCCAAAGGGTTCATTCAGGGTAAGTAGAAGGAAGCAGCCACTAAGATTTTATTTATATTTCACTGCTTTCTTTCATCATCCTTCCCTTTAATTTTCCCTTCCAGGTTCCCAAATGATCACATTCCCGTCCCCAGTAGTAAAACGCCTGTGGAAGTAGAAGATGGATGCTGTGGCAACTGAACCTGGAGTCAGACTCAGAATCCCAGCTTCCTCACTCGGGAGCAGGCCTTGCATGGCTGTTCAGGGGCTCCTTAAGAAGGCAGTGTCCTGAGGCGGGCGCTTGGCTTTTTCCCCATCTTTGCTGCTAGGTGGAGGATCGCGCCTTTCTAACTCACCTGATTTCTGGATCATGGTTTGAGAAGCCTGGCTCTGTGGATTTCCTAGTGTTATTTTCCTAATAGTGATTTCCTAAAGTAACAGTTTCCTAACTTCTGATTTTGTAGTTTTGATGTGAAAGAAACAAAAGTGCTTCTATTTCAAACATATTGGAGATAGACCTGACGCTGGGCGGGCCATGAGCATTCAGCGGAAAACCAGATAAGACAAAAAGATTCTGCTCTCCCGAAGCTTACATTGCGGTGGATTTAAAAGCTGTTTCTCAACATTAGCGCTGTACCCATCATCAGCCCTACCCAGGGCGAGGAGCCTCGATGCTTGAAGTCCACTGTTCAGGCAAAGGAGAATACAGTGTTCCCAAGGACCATTGTAAGCTGGCGGCCAAAATTTGAAAGAACATAAATCACAGGGCAGCGAAGGAGGCGGGGGTCTCTGGAGGTTACTTCTATTAGCGTCAATACGGGAGAAGTCAGGGGACCTAGCTGGAGCCTGAAAACTTCAAGCCAAACAAACTCTGAGATCACACCTCCCACCCGCCTCCTCTCTCCGACTAGCCACTGCCGCCGCCGCGAGGCGGCTGCCCCGGGGGTGGGCCGGGGAAGGCAGGGGGCCTTGGAGAAGACGGACTCTGCTTTCACTCCCCCTTTCTTTCCCATCCCTAACATGGGCTTTGCCCTGGAGCGCTTCGCGGAAGCGGTGGACCCGGCTCTGGAGTGCAAGCTGTGCGGTCAGGTGCTTGAAGAGCCCCTGTGCACGCCGTGCGGGCACGTCTTTTGCGCCAGCTGCCTGCTGCCCTGGGCGGTGCAGCGGCGCCGGTGCCCGCTGCAGTGCCAGCCCTTGGCGCCCGGCGAGCTGTACCGGGTGCTGCCGCTACGCAGCCTCATCCAGAAGCTGCGCGTCCAGTGCGACTACCGCGCCCGCGGCTGTGGTCACTCGGTCAGGCTGCAAGAGCTGGAGGCGCACGTCGAGCACTGCGACTTTGGCCCTGCCAGCCGCCTCCGCAGCCGCCCGAGCTGCGCTTCGGGGCTGGGCGGCGGGGAGGTGCCCGCGCGGGGGGGCTGCAGTCCGGCACCCGGGGCTGGCCGGAGCGGGGGCGCGCGCGGGGGGGCAGACGAGCGGCCGCTGTGGCCGCGGGCGGGGGCCCAGGCCTCGGGTCCTCGCCTGGAGGCGGCGCGAGAAGGCGCTGCTGGCGCAGCTCTGGGCGCTGCAGGGCGAGGTGCAGCTCACGGCGCGCAGGTACCAGGAGAAGTTCACCCAATACATGGCTCACGTCCGCAACTTCGCCGGCGACCTGGGTGGCGGCCACCGCAGGGTAAGCAAAGGGGGGTGGGCACCGCGGGCATGGTCGATTGGGGTGGGAAGAGGAACGGTTCTCTCTGACACTTCAGGATTCCTTTGGAATTAGGCATCCTTCCTCACTGTGCAGCAGGAAGCATCACACTCTGATCATTACTTTCCTGTCATTATCTTTCGAATGGATTGTCATCGAAGTTAAGGATCGTCCCTTTTCGGCTTATATTACGATTGGAAAGAGTTAAACAGATTCGATTCTAACTTTGTGCCGGGAAAGTAGGAATTGGGAAAACTCGTTTTCCATCCAGACTCACTTTCTCCATCTTTCAGCCTCCTGCCCACCGTCTCTGCCTATTTTTTGAACCCTTGTCCCGTGCTTGAAGCAAATCCGAGAAGGAAAGCCAGAAAGCACAGACTTTCCCCGCCCAGCCTTTCCTCTCCCGCGGCCGCCAGCATCCCCGCGGCCCTGGCAGCCGCACACCTGGGACTGGTGTCAGTGCTGATGACACTTGCGCTGCCACTGCCTGAATCAACTGCCTTCTACTAAGTTGGGGACTGTGAGGCATGTGGGGGCCAGGACGGCCTCAGGAGCTGAGAGATGGGGTTTCTTAGACTTGCAGAGTTCTTTTCATCACTCTGACTTTCCCTAAATAAGCCTTCCTTGCCTCGGGATCTCATTATTGGTGGAGAGAGAGACAGAGATTGAGATTGTGTGTGTGCGACCTGGGAAGTCCAGTCCGAGAGCCTCCATCTGTGGTCAGACCGGCCCTGCGAGCCCCCAGGCAGTGGCTGTTTCCCTTCTTTGTCTAAGCTTCTGGCCCCGAACTGCGCTCCTGGTCCGCCCGCCCGCTTTCAGTCCGAATAAACAAGCCTCTTTGCAGCACCCCGTGTGAAGAGGCTTGTTTATAAAGCTGTAACTTCTCTCCTGGAGGACTTCTGCGCAGTGTTTGACATTGTTGGTCGCTGCCATGGTGAGCAGGCATTTAGCAGAATTTGCGATCCATTCAAGGAGCTGTTTTCATTCTTCAGCACTCCCGGGGAGGAGCAACCCAGAAAGATTCCCATTTGGGACTGGCTGCTGCATACTGCCTCCAACTCAGGCACTGAGTTTAGAAGCGCCCGTCTTGAACCTAAAAGAGAACGTTGAAGTGACAGGGACTAAAATGTTTTCACCTTGATGAATGGCTGCACACTGTGTATGAAAAGACTGGTTTCAAGGATTCTTTCTCTAGTCCATATATGCATATACATACATGCATATATACAGGTAAATTTACAAAATGGGAGGACCCAGGGAAAAGCACAGATAGAAGCTTTGTATTACCAGTCCAGGTTTCAAGGTCTAGGAAACCAGTGGTTGAAGGAAAGGAGCAACGGTTAGAATAATATTACAGAAAACAAGTCAAGCTATGATTCTGAGAAGTGAGAAAAACTGCCCATGATTTGCAGACTAGCCAAAACCCTCTATGTGTTTCTCAGAAATGTTTTTCTCCTACCAGTAGGGGCTGCTCTGTGCACTGCCTAGGAAAAGCTCCTAGGAAAAGATCGTGATGCTGATAGTAGTGATGATGATGCATATGGAATGTTATCATTCAGAAATAATTTCCAAGTAAAGGTTAATAACATCTATAACCATGAATAAACCCACCTAGTCCAGCACTAATTCATCCAATGTTTAAGTTAGTCTTTACTAATAAACATTGTAGCTATAATTCTTACTTGTTTTACTATTATTTGGCCAGCAGGAAAAAAATGCATACTACTTTACCAAGCACAAACCCTTATTTTTTTATTCTGCAGGAATTATGCAAAACCAAGTAGGAATATTATTTAAAATTAGGACTACAGTAGCCTAACATATCCTGCATTATGACAGCAACATGAATATTATGACTAAAATTTATAAATAGTTCGTGTTTCTTAAATTCCTTAAGACTTTACAAAATAAAAATTTTACACTATTGATAATTTATATTTTACTTTTCTGTAATGGAGGGAAAAGTAAAGATACCTCCAAGGTTTAACCAGAAATCTGTTTTCAATTACAGTGAAATCAGATTTAGATGCTGCATTAGGATAAAAGAGCTGCATGTCTCAAAATGCAAAGCCATTCAGTAATTTTTGAAAATAGGGTTTTTTTTTTCCCCTCACATGCACCGTTGTTCTTTTTCAAATACATACTTACAAAGTAAGTATAAGAAAATGTCAACTTTCTGCCACATTCAACCATTCTTAATTTCAAAGTTTTCCTCTTTTCACATGTCAGTTAACTTATGGTACATAAAAACTTATTGTAGCATTTATTTTTCTTTTATATTTTTACCTAGTTAGTCATTTTATACATTTTTTTTTCTAGGATGGAGAACATAAGTCATTTACTATTGTGTTAGAAAGAGAATATGACACTTTGGGATTCAATATTATAGGAGGTCGACCAAATCAGGTAAAACACCTTGTTAATGCATTACTCATTCCTTATAACATAAGCATTAATAAACATTACTCGTTGCTTATAAAATAATAGAGGACTTAGCTTTCGTTTGTGGATTTTGAGTAAGAAAAATAGTGGTTTAATCTTTAAAATTATGCTTGTGATCAAATATCAGATTTCTTAATGAAAATATTCCAGTACATGCCCAGATTTTATTTATTTATTTATTTAGCTAGTTAGTTATTTAGTTTGTTTGTTTGAGACAGAGTCTTACTCTGTTGCCCAGGTTGGAATGCGGTGGTGCAATCTTGGCTCACTGCAACCTCTGCCTCCTAGGTCCAAGCGATTCTCCTGCCTCAGCCTCCCAAATAGCTGGGATTACAGGCACCTGCCACTATGCCTGGCAAATTTTTTGTATTTTTAGTAGAAACAGGGTTTCGCCATGTTGGCCGGGCTGGTTTTGAACACCTTACCCCAAGTGATCCACCTCCCCTCAGTCTCCCAATGTGCTAGGATTACAGGTGTGAGCCACCACGCCTGGCCCTGATTTTATTATTTTTAAAATTTTTAAAAATTATTTCCTTTTTGAGATGGAGTCTCACTCTGCAGCCCAGGCTGCAGTGCAGTGGCGTGATCTCAGCTCAATGCAATCACTGCCTCCAGTTCAAGTGATTCTCCTGCCTCAACCTCCTGAGTAGCTGGGACTACAGGCATGTGCCACCACGCCTAGCTAATTTTTGTATTTGTGGTAGAGAAAATACAAAATGGTGGCAAAGCTGGTCCAGAACTCCTAACCTCAAATGATCCACCTGCATCACCTCCCAAAGTGCTGGGATTATAGGCTGGAGCCATTGCACCTGGCCTTTATTTTTGAGAGAAACAAAAAACAACAGCTAGCAAACTTGGTTCTCTTTGCTACTTTAAAAGAAGAAAAGGAAAGTACATTTCACATTTTATCTAAATTATATTGTACTTTTGGAAAATTTCTTGAATAAACCTATTTCACAATACCATATGTAGGCAATTTCTATTTGATAACATTAGGCAATTGTATTGCCTGCTTAAATCTCCTATTTATTAAGTGAAATTACTCAGTTTGAAGATGCTAATACAGACTAGGAAGAAAGTAATATATATTGAATGAATGAATGAACAGTTGAAATAAGGGATGATTGAATTCAATAGGAAGTACCATGTTAAAGAAAAACAGTTGATTAGAAATATTTTTGGCTCCCCAAACCAAGTTCTTTGTTTGACTGCATGAATAATATTCTCTATGTTGATGCCAATTGTTTTCAAAATGCATATTTTAAACTTACATAATATACTGTAGTTGCAAAGTTCTTTTATATCATTGAATTCCTGTGTCAACTTAATTTTCACCATAACTGGAAAAAGGTGGTTAAGTTTTAAAAAATGATGTTCTTTAATTTTCTCAATAAACTGCCATGAAATTTTTGCATCCTGCATTGCAGATGTTGTTCAAGGAAACTGTCTTAGTGTTGTTGGTCATATGCTCTGTTTAGGTAAGGATGGCAGTGACATATTTCTTCCTTGTGTTTAGTATTTTGAACACCTAGCAACTAATGACTGCTGTGCTTCTCTTTTTAAAACAGTCCTCATTTATTAAGATGAAAGTCTTTTCATCATATCATTTTGGTTATCATTTTCCCTAAGGAATATTTTTGTAGATTCTGTTTTGGTATTTGACATTTAGATGACATTGGACCTTTTTAAAAAGTCTCTTAAAATTCATGATAAGGACAGCTAAAGAGAAATAATTTTATTTAACCTGCCATGAAGTCAAATGACATTTAAAATTATATGATGTATTATTATAGGATGTTGGATATTTTCCCTAAATAAGCTTTGGCTTCTTGTGACTGTCTAAACTGTCCCGTTTTTACCATATTGGCTATGTTTGAGGTTTAACTAATCATGAGTTACATTGCACCTGGAAATATGTAAAAATGAGCTTTGCATGGGTTCCCTTTTGCATAGGTTCCCTTGCAGTTTGGATGTGATCATTTGAGATTTTACACTTGAGTAAGCTACCAGTCTCTCCTGTGAATAGACACAGCTAGAGCTATGTTTCTAAATCTGTCACATCAAAAAGCTAAATTATATTTTAAAACTCTGACCACATCTCAAACCAGTTATACAGTGGGAACCAGACACATGTTTTTTTCCTTCTTTAACCTTATCACCCTTTTACTTGCTGTATCTCTTTAGAAGTGAGATGTTTTATAAATAATACTTAAAAGCCAGTTTATTTCACCTTGTACATGCCCTTTCCCATAGCTTTTAATGTGAACTAAAAAATGTGAAGTTAATAGATAATCTTGTCAGAGACCCTGGACTCATTCATTAAAACTGCCGTCTTGATTAATGACTAGTTGGTGTTAAGTAAGTTAAAATTCTGTGCCAAATCCCCAGCTAAGAGAGTTGCAGATTTACGGAGTATTGGTAATGTTACATTTGGTAAAGTGTCCTTAATAATATTTAAATTTTGCTTACGTCTCTCTTCTGTTAACGATTTTTTTAATAGAATAGTCAGGAAGGAACATCGACTGAAGGAATTTATGTTTCAAAAATTGTAGAAAATGGACCTGCTGACAGAGCAGATGGCCTGGAAATTCATGACAAAATCATTGAGGTAAGACAATGATAAAACATGTATATGATCCTTGCAAGAAAGATTTGGATATTTTAAGTTTCCAAACTTATTACTTTACTTTGGTGTGGTGCTTATTAGAATATACATTCGTAGTAGCAGTAAAGGCATTATCGTTTTTACTTTCTTACAAAAAATGTAAAAGTCACTGGGAGAGATGGTTCATACCTATAATCCCAGCACTTTTGGTGGCTGAGGCAGGAGGACCACTCCAGCTCAGGAGTTCGAGACCTGACTGGGCAACACAGTGAGACCTCATCTCTACCAAAACACAAAACAAAAAAAATTAGCTGGGCTTGGTGGCACATACCTACAGTCCCAGCTACTCAGGAGGCTGAGGTGGGCGGATCACTCGATGATAAACCCAGGAGGTCAAGGCTGTGGTGAGCTGTGTGTAGGCCACTGCTCTCTAGCCTAGGCAACAGAGCAAGACGCTGCCTCGAAAAAGATGTAAAACTCTATTATGATTCTATATAATTTATTGGATATTGTGATGAAAGAATACAATACCTGGAGTTTCCAAATGTGTTAATGAATACCTCTGTTTTAATAACTTGTGTTTCCCATGAACTATGATGTCACTTGCTTGATTATTAAAGGACTAATTATTATAACATTTCAAGAAAGGATGATAAATCTCTGTAATTTAATTAATTACAAATTAAATTTGTAATTAATATTTTATATATAGAGTTTGGAAGAAATTATACAATACCTGTAATATTTCTTAGTGTAATATGGCTACCTTGTTCATGTCATTATCTTTTATATGAAAGAAAAAGGGAAATACCTTTTTTTCTCTTTGCTGTGAAAATCTGGTGAGAACTCTTTGTATGTTGTAACTGTATTGTTGTATTTGGGGGTGATAAAGTGAGCACCTATATGCTAGTAAAATTGGGTTATGATAGTGAAATTTTATGTCCCTGCCATCTGCCATCTCTGTCCTTTTGACATTTTATTAACTGGTTAAGACAATATTAGTTGCTGTTACCAAAAATGGTTAAGTTACTTTTATCAGTGAGTATTTCCAATGTATTAGTAAAGGTACAAATAGGAATTTGGAAGATTTACTTGACTCCACTATTCTTTTTAAAAATTCTGTTCATTCTAGGCTACATAATCACTAGTGCTATCTTTCTGAATATTTATATAAACTATCATGATGGAGGCAGATTTTCTGTATTAAATTTTGAATAAAGTTTTAGGTTTTCATTAATCGTCTGTGCACTAAACAAAGTTGAATTTTTACTGAATTGACATAGAATAAGAGTGAAGAATATAGAACAGCCAATAGTTTTCTGTTTTGGGAAAAAAGATCACAACATTTATAAATTAGCTGACTAGACAATTTAGAAAAAAAAAAGAAGAGTTGTCTTTTGCCAAAAAAACAAACAAAACAAAACAAAACTGTGATTTATATCTAAAGAGGTCTCTTGTATCAAGATTTTATTCTTCCAGTTTTGTTGCCAAGAAAGTGCAGACCTACTTTTGCTGTTGCTATCCAGTTCGTCTTGACAATTTGCCTAGTGGAAACATTCACATACTGTAGCTTCTAAAGTTAGAATGTGCGCAGTATGATCTAAAGGGCAACATAATTTAAACAGAAGATTGTCCCTATTACTTTCTGCATTATCTCAAAAACATATTAAGTTGTCCAGTTACCAGTGGGAAGTAAAGTCTTATATTTGATATTATTAGAAGAACTGACGGAACTGAATACATATATTGTTACACACACACAAACACACAGACACAACAGAAATATGTGTTGGCAATTTAAAAACTTATGCTAGCTAGGTGACAATATTATGTATGCTTCATTAATGTTACATTAAAAGAGAAAAAGAATTTTTTTATGTTGTCATACAACAATTTGGTTACAAACCTAATGGTTTTTTAAAGAGGTAATTTTATAAAACTATGGTTGAAAAAATCAAGTGCATGTAGACACCTATATAGTACTGTTACTAATATATGTCAAATTAATCTTCTTTAAACCCTGTATGATAAAAAGTAAAGAGATCAACCATAGAAATTCAAATGAAATTTAACTAGCTGCGGTATTATTATTCACTTTGATTTGCATATATTAGCAGCTAATGACTAGAGCTTGAAATTTGTCTCAATGATACAGATTTTTCAATGTGTCTTTTATACCAGGGTACACTGATTTTATGTATACATGCTATAGTTCTAGACTGGATCAATGTGACCACATTTGCAGTTAAGAAATGGATTAGATGATGTGCATATTTCTAGAATGTTGTGTGTTAAATAGCATGAAATATTTTAGAAAGAAGATTATTAGAAATAAATCGCTCTTGCTTAGTTGTTCAGTGATGCTGTCAGCTTTTTGAGTGAATAGATATTAGTGCGACTTTGATATCTAGTTAAACAAATTGTGTGTTTTTTCTTGTGCATATATGTGTGTTGTAAAAGAACTCTGTGTAATCATTAAAGTTAGAAATATTTGATGCTTACCAGTTATTTTAGTTTCTCTGTCATTATGATATCTGTCAACTTTAAGCAGTTTTTAGCTAATGGAAAATTGAGAAGAAATCTATCAGTTTAAAATGTGCAGATGCATATTTTAAAACAGATTTTTAAAGTAAAGATAATAATTTCTTTTCTGTTTTGTGATCAATGATTTGCTCAGTGAACAAATTTAATGGATCAATTTTTGAATTTCAAATGGTCATGCTGATTTAAACCTGGTGCAACAAATAAGTTTGTTAACAGTGTAAAGAGTACAAACTAGTTCATATATTATAAAATTATCCATATGACTTATGCACAATCTGACACATTACTAAATGCTTTGAATTTACTGATATGTAACTGAAATAAAAAATAAAACAATAAAAGATTCTATGGTTTATATATAGTCAAGATACACTCAAAAATATTTTGTATAGCTAATTGCTTGATGCACACATACAAGTTGATGAATTGTTTTAAAAAAACAACAAAATTTTCCAAAGTTATTCACGTAAATGAGGAAGTAGATATGTTAAACGTTTTGTTCTGTTGATGGTTAAAAAGATTTTATAAACTGTAATAAATATATTAGTTATAATAGTTTGGTACAGTTCAACAAAGGCTAGTAAAGTATTATTTTTTAATATTCTGCATTCTATTGATAAAATTCAAGAATAATAAAAGAATAAAAATCACTGTCATTAGGTAAATCTATGTCATGTGTTTCACATAATATAAGTTAATTTTTCGAGTCAGTCTCCACAAGCAAGTTAATTTTTGGAGTCAGTCTCCACAAGCAACTATGTTAACCAGTTTCTACCTATTTCCACATTCATATTTGTCAAACTATATATGCTTGTAAATTTTAAAAAATCAGTTGTGATATTTGAGTTACACTAGATGTCAAAATATCACTGGAGACTGAAAAGGCAGAAGATATTGTTGAAGGTGTTTTGAAACATCACAGAAATTCACATATGCCAAGAATTCACCACAGTATACAGCGAATAAAAGTATGCTGTTTTTCATTCTTTCAAGAATCAAAAGAATCACAGAAAATCCCTGATCCTATCGAAGAGTTGGGCACAATTCTGGAAGAGCGCATGACCATTAATGTAGCTCTCATGATGTTAGGATGCCTAAGTGGTATGTAGGAGGGAGTTGAGAAACAAAGTTCACTGTTGCTTTTAGCATCGATTCCTCTATTCTTTCTTTCTTTCTTCTTCTTTTTTTTTCTTTTTTGAGACAGGATCTTGCTCTGTCACCTAGGCTGAAATGCAGTGGCATGATCATAACTTACTGCAGCCTCTACCTCTAGGACTCAAGGGGTCCTCCAGCCTAAGCCTCCCAAGTATCTGGGACTACAGGTGCACCCCATCACACCCGGATAATTTTTTTAAAAATTTTCTGTAGAGATGGGGTTCCACCACGTTGCCTAGGCTGGTCTTGAACACCTGGGCTCAAGCGACCTGTCCACCTTGACCTCCTGAAATGCTGGGATTACAGGCGTGAGCCATAGTGCCCAGTCTCTCTCCTATTTTTATGATGCTAATAGCAGGCAATGCAACTGTAACTCCAACTCCAGAGTGGGAAAGGGTGGATAATCACTCATGGCTCTTTGTTTACACTTTCTTCTCCCAGCACTCCACTAACCCCTGCAGCTCCAGGCCAATGCTGTTTGACAGGGAGGTGCTGGAGGCACAGTGCTTCTCTCAACTTCTGGAGACCACAGTGGGGCTGAAGGTCTGTGGAATCTTTGAGATGAATAGGTCGGAGCACAAAGCAGAGGATTATTTTTTAGTGCATATATTAAAATCTTTTTATTCTATTTTTTACCTTGAAATTCATAATGCAATGCAGCATAAAAGGCATTTTCCTTTTCTTTAGAAATAGTTCCCACATTGAAGTATCAGTGTAGCACTTTCCATTAAGTGCTAAGTTTATTACCAGAAGAAAGAGTTTCACAAATCAGAAACTTTTTAACTAACGCCAGACTGCCAACTACACTTTCTTTTATTTCTGTAATATTATACCTCTGCATTCTCTGTGGTCACTGTCTATACTGCTAAAATGAAAATCTTTGGTAGTTGTCTTGTTTATTTAGCTAACACTCTGCATAGTCAGATTGTAGCTGTTAAAGCAGGAAAATTAATTGCAGTTCAGAGCTAAACATTTAGGAATGTTATTGAATCAGATCTACAAGGTGCTACCTCTGTATATACCTAATGAAACACTATACCTTACTATCTCACAAAGCAATGGTGCTAATTTGTTGATGCATAAGAAGCATTTACAAGTTTTTATAGGTCACCTGTAACTCTGCTGGGCAGTTAGTTTTTTGACAAATTTATGTCTAATTCAAACAGCTAAATATCACTAATCATAGAGAAATGCAAATTAAAATCACAATGAGATACCGTCTTACATCAGTCAGAAAATGGTTATTAATATAAAGTCAAAAAACAATGGATGTTGGTGAAAATGCAGAGAAAAGAGAGCACTTATACGCTATTGGTTGGAATGGAAATTAGTGCAACTCCTATGGAAAACACTATGGAGATTTCCCAAAGGACTAAAAATAAAACTACCATTTGATTTAGCAGTCACACTACTGGGTATCTACCCAAAGGAACAAAATCATAATAGAAAAAGACACCTGCAGTTGTATGTTTATTGCAGCACCATTCGCAATAGCAAAGTCATGGAATCAACCTACATGTCCATCAGTGGATGACTGGATAAAGAAAACATGGTGTGCATATATACACCACAGAATACTGTGCCACTATAAAAAAAAAGAATGATATTGTGTGTTTTGCAGCAACACAGATGGAACCAGAGGCCATTACCTTAGACGAAATCACTCAGACACTGAAAGTCAAATTCCACATATTCTCATTTATGAGTGGGAGTCAAACAATGTGTACACATGGACATAGAGAGTAGAATAATAGACATTGAAGATGTGGAAGCGTGGGAGGAGGGAAGTGGATTGAGGGCTGATAATTACTTAGTGGGTACAATGCATCTTATTCAGGTGACGGTTACCTAAAAGCCCAGACTTCACCATGATGCAATATATCCATGTAAAAAACCCTGCATTTGTACCCCCTAAACCTATAAAAATAACAAATACATTTTTAAAAGAGTGTAAATGGACATTACCACCTTGCCTTAATGAAGTGACACTGTAGATTTATTCAGTGTCCCTGTCCTCCTAGAAGTTAGTTTAATTCATGATTACAAATCATTACATTGGGTAGGGAAACAGCAGAATCTGTGGATGGAGGCAGCCTCATAGTTTCAGGAAAGGATGCAGGTGTTAAACTGGATTTTGGCCCTGAATTTGTGTCACATTATCACTCAAAGATTTCTCAACTTTTCCATTTCTCAGTTTCTCTCCTGTAAGTATAAGTGTCATCATAGACAGTCCCTCAGATTTTCCAACTAGGTGGTCATCATGGTTTTGCCACACCACTGAGGTTTTATTATTAATAAACATAGTTTTATGTCAGCCTACAAAAAAAGATTGGAAAGATCCTTATACTATTGAGTGTATTAAGCACTGTTCTATCCATTTTAAACTTCTAAGACTTGAACGTTTGTTTGACTTGTTAGTGCTAAACTCCTGAGAAGGGAAACAGGGCCACCTTTTTTTACTGTGCAGCTTGCACATGGCACAGCTGGATTTGGTGTCCCTCTCTGAAGGTCTCAATGTGGTTCCTATTCTCGTCATCATTCTGTGCTATAAAAATCTCATCAGAACACCTGTAACATTATTTGATTCATTTTAAATTGTGATCCAAAATTGCTTTTAGGTAAAATTCCAAATTGGGGCCTTAATGTACTGATTTTTGCCCTTTTCTTCCTTTCAATCATCCTGAGCACCTGGCACCTCCTTTCTCTCTTTCTTATTCCCCCGCAACATTTCTTGTCAGGAAAGAAGGTCCTTACATTCACTTGCACCATTTGAACCATATACGTTTGTTCCATCATCGTATCCAAATTTTAACTAGAGATGATGCCTTAATGACACCTAAGCTTTTATCATTTTCACCTGGGCCTGCACTGTAGCTTCTTGACAAAGCTTTCCTTCCTTCCAGCCTCTGCTATCTATAACTCCACTTGTTTTCTACCCTCAGCAAAACTTGTCATTGTTTTGCTCCTTTGCTTAGGGGCCTTTATTGGCATTATATTTTCAATAGGTTAAATCTAGGTTTTTTTCATGAAGCAAAAATAGCCCTTTGAAACCCTTACTTTCTTTGTGCAATTTTTTTTAACACAACCTCTACTGTTGTCTCATGAAACTCCTCCCTTTTCCTATCAACAGGCTTCTCTACTTTTATTTGTTGCTTTCTGTCTAACTGGTATTCTGTGCCACGGCCTTCTGTAGCTGACAAACTCCTTTGCATCCTCAAAAATCCTCTACTCCTGGAAGCCCTTTGCAATCCACTAAGCAATACTATCTTTTTTTCTCCATTATCAATAGATCTTTATACCTCTCACTTTCATAGCATTTTCATGTATTATGGTATGTATTTATTCTTTGATGTTCTTTTCCCCCAACAAATGTACGGGTTTCTTAGAAGTAGTTTTAGTATTTTATTGAACCTACTATCTTCACCATCTCTTTTGCTCTCAGCATTGTGCCTGGGAAACTTCAGACATTCTGTGAATTTTCTTTGAATGATGGACTAAATGAATGGATGAATCTCAAGGTCAAGGTTTTAGGCATTATGGTATGGATCCAAGAGTTTTTCTACATCCCTAACATTTTTCCAGGTGGGCAGTCCCCAAAGGCTCTCCTGTAACATTTGATTCCTTCTCACCATATATTTATTACTAGATCAATCAGAAGTTGAAAGATTATTGTTTCTTAAGTTGTGAGATCTTGAAAATCTAGCCACAATGGATCAAAGCAATTGTATCTTTCTAGACTATTTCTTATAGCCTATAAATCAAGAAAGAACCCAAGTCTACAAGGCAATGTTTTAAATTCTGTTCATGTAAATGCTTGAATTGGATCTAAAGACATGTGTGCTCACCTTCACCCTACTGCAGAATGTTAGTTATTGAACTTGAACAACCCTGGTAAAGCTGCCTGAATTTACATGCTTGTCTGCAAAGCAGATGTGCAGAGAATGGCACTGGACCAAATATGAAATTGAACAAAAACATGATTGACTGCAGAGGAGCTAAAAAGATGAAAGATATTTTCAATGTTTCCAAGCCTTGTAAATGGTCCGGTGAAAAGACCAAAAGAGCTGGAAGCTTCCTAGAGCACTGGGGATGGCACAGGAGCCTCTTTGAAGTCCTCTTGGGGAGAGCTGCTTGAAATAATTACCAGTAGCCCCAGCTGTGAGGCATTCTGAAGAAGCTTAAGGCACAGCTCACTGAGCTTGATGCTGGGAACTTTTTAAGGCAAATTTAGGAAGATTGTGCTTTCATAAGTACATGCTGTTGTATTCCCAGTAGATTTTAGTGTTTCTACAAAGAGATAGGAATAGAAACTTTCCCAGTCTTTTCTAAAAACCATTGTTCTTCCCAATGTCTTGAGAAAGTGTCACAAAGGAGAGAAAGGCGACTGACATGGATTGGGTGGATTTGGTGCCTGATCCTCTTAAGCTTATGAATTATTATAGCCACATCACAGTCCCATGGCTTTATAGACAGTACTTTTAATCAGCTTTGCTCTTCTTTCTTAAGAAGATAACAGTGTTCTTAAAAAGAATGTATCACTTCTTTTACAATCAGCAACTCAGAGGTGATTCATTGTTATCTTCATATCAAAAACACCCCAAAGAATAGACATTATTCATTATGTGGTTTTGAATATTTTAAACAATTTTGTATTGCTGTAAAAGTAGAGCAATAAATCTTTAATTTATAAGATTAGATGAGCAACTGACTATTCTGCTTAAAGAAATAAATATTTTTCATAATTTAGAGTACGATGCAATGTAGTATAGAATACCTAACAAAATATATAATGTTAAATGAAAATATTGTTATTTTTTGTAAAATTAGGTGATTTGATGTTTTATTTACATAATGTATTACACTGAAGCTAAGGGAAACAACAGATTTACTCTATGAAATTATATTTAGGAAAAAAATAGTTAACAAACATTTGTTAGTTACAGAAAAGGTAGTTTTCACAGTGAAATTTGCTACAAACATGATTTATGAAGTACAAAAACACATGTTTAAATGATAATAGGCTTTTGTTGCTGAAGGTTGAAAAAAAGCCTGTTATTGATTGGAAGTACCTTAAAGAGCTTATAATCAAGATGGGAAGATAGTTGTACATTAATTAAACAAGCAACAAGAAAACAAAACAACAACAAAAGGAACACAGAATGAGTGATTGGTATACAATCACTACCAAGAAGCCTTCTTTGGTATTCTGGTAGCCTAAGAGGTTTAAGCTTTAAGGGGGAATGGTACTTGAAAGGACTCTTACAGGAAAAGTCAGAGAGGGATTAGGAGGTGAGAGAGGGTAGAATAAGAGCTTTCCATATTTAGGAAGAATGCCATGAGTCAAAGACAAGGTAGGACTTGTGTGTCTTGCTTGGCAGCCATTTGGTCAATTAACCTGAAAAAAATTATTATAGCTAATACTTATTGGTTATTATACATCAAGCATTCTTTAGGATTTTTTTACAGGTATTAATTCATTTTATCTTCACAGAACTCTATGAGGTTGGTAGTGTAGGTATTAATGGTGTCCCATTTTGCAGATGAGAAGACTGAGGCATAGAGAGATCAAGTAATTTGCCAAGGCCATAGAGTAAGAGCTCCTGTATCTGTACCCTCAACCATTGCTTAATACTACCTATTACTAAGAATTACATAAGTGATTCATGGTAGGTAATCTATGAAAAGTTCGTTGAAGCCAGACTTTGAAGAAATTAGGGGAAGGCCTTGCATGCTTGGCTAAGGAGTTTGCATTTTATGGTATAGGCAACAAGGAGTCAGTGATAAGGTTTGAGCAGGGGAATGACACGAGCAAAGCAATGATTGAAAGATTAAATTCCAAGATAAATTTCACTGGGGTATATAAATAACTTGAAAAGTGAAAGAACTTGAGATGGGACGCTAATGGTTGGGTATCACAGTTGTCCTTACATGAGGTAGTAAGGGCTTGTAGCAAATAAATACAATAGAAAAGTACCAGAGGGTACTGATAGCCTAGTTATCTTATTCACTACACTTATCTTGAACATTTTCCCTTGTCTTCACTTTCCAACAGTATGCTTATCATCATCTTATATCAAGAATGTAGTCCACTACAACAGAGGTTATATATCCTTTCTTTTATTCTCTTCATTGCAGATGGTGTCATGGTGTTTAGTATAAACAGACTATGGAAATATATCCCCTATGTCTATTAAGAAGTCATTTGATGGTATTGGTTCAAAGAGGTCCTCTAAAAAGCCTTGAGAGAAAGGAAGAGAGACAAAAGTCTTGATGGGTTACCCTTTGGACAGGAGAGTTCCTTAAGAAGAACTAGGGTGTTCAAGCATTGTTTTCTACTGCAGGCTTTTTAGAAAAGATCCTGCAGTAATAAGATGGGTGTTGGAAGTACTAGGCCAGTTGGAGCCTGTATTAGTCCATTCTCACACTGCTATAAAGAACTGCCCTAGACTGGGTAATTTAGAAAGGAAAGAGGTTTAATTGACTCAAAGTTCTATGTGGCTGGGGAGGCCTCAGGAAACTTACAATGATAACCAAAGGTAAAAGGGAAGCAAGGTACATTCTTCACAAGGCAGCAGGAGGGAGAATAAATGCAGAAGGAAATACCAAACACTTATAAAACCTTCAAATCTTGTGAGAACTCACTATCAGGAGAACAGCATGGGGGAACCACCCCCGTGATTCAGTTACCTTCACCTGGTCTCTCCCTTGACATGTGGGGATTATGGGGATTACAATTCAGAATGAGATTTTGGGTGGGGACACAGCCAAAACATATCAGAGCCTGATCACCTTTTAAACTTGATTTGATATATTTAGAAGTACTATTGACACTGGAGCTTTTGTTCAGACAAAATTTTCTCTCAATCAAATATGTCATCTTCCCTCTTCTAGAATATAGCAATTTACTTCATATGGTTTCTTACCCACCATTTCTGTGCTCTGTCAAATCCGTCTCTATGCCAGTGCTACTTGAACTATTTGTGGTAAAAGACATTTAATTATTTTATTTTATTTTTATGAATCGTACACTATAAGATAAAAATGTATTACTAGAAGAAAATGAAATAAAATGAGACAAAATACTACCAGGCCCATTTTTATTATGTATTTATTATTATTAGGTTCATCAGACATACGTGTGTCCTACCAAGTTAACATAAATGATTCTAAGTTCTTGTACTCTGTTTCTGTACTTATCCTATCATAGATTAGTAAGAAACTGTTCGTGACCTAGCACTGGTCTTTGGTCCTTAGTCCACTCTAAGTAACAATGCCTCTCACAGCATCCAGAGAGATCATTTATGAATGCAAATTACATCTTATGATCCTTCTGTCTATAATTCCTGAAAACCTTCCCTGCGCATAGGATAAAATGCAAGGTTCTTAAGCTATTCAATGAGGTCCTGCCTCCTCTGGCACTCCTCTATAAATCCAGCTCCTTTGTCCAACCTCCTCTTAGCTCACGTTCTTCAAGCTACATTGACTTTCTCTTGCAGTTCCAGAATGCGCTCAGCACTTTCCCGTCTCAAGGACTTCTCACTGGAAGTCTCTTTCCCCTCTTTTAACCTCATTAACTTCTACTCATAGCCTCATTCCTTCTACTCAGCTCAAATATCACTGTTGCAGACAAGCCTTCTCTGACTTTCATGTTTAAACTCTAATCCCACGTGATGCTCTTTCATATTGCCTTCTCCTGGCAATATCACAATTAGAAATTACCTGTTTCTTTTTAGGTAAATGTTTACAGAAGAGTCACAGATCATAAGTGTCTAGTGCAACCAAAGATCAGAAAGTGAACTTATGCACGAGGCCAGCACCCAGATCAAGAAACAGAGCATAGCAGGCATTCCCAAAACCTTCCCTTCTTCCCCTGTTCCTTCATTACCTCCTTCTACATTTTGCCTGTTTTTGACTTTTATATAAATAGAATCACACAATAGCTATTCTTTACAGTTCAACTTCTTTTATTCAACACTATGTTTGTGATGTCCACTCCCATTGCTGCCTGTAATTGTTCATTCTTATAGGTGTGTAGCATTGTAGCATTTCACTGTATGACTATACCACAACTTAATTATCAATTTTACCTTCAATGGAATTGTCAGTTCTAGGCTATTACAACAGTAGTGCTCTGAACATTCTTGTTTTGTGGACTCATGCATGCATTTATGATACACACACACAAACACATTTACGGGTATATTTGCAGGGTCAGAGGACATATAAATGTTCAGCTTTAGTCATTACTTCCATACAGATGTTTCAAATGGTTGTAGCAATTTAGATTCTCATCAGCAGTGTCTTAGAGTTTCCTTTAGTCCACATACTTGCAAAAGCTTGGTATTGTGTGTTTTTTAAAATTTCATCCATCTGGTGAAATGGTGTATGCAGATGATTCTGGCATTTCCTTGATGTCTAATGAAGTTAAATAAATCTTTGGATGTGTATTGGTCATTTCAGTCTCCTGTTTTATTAAGTACCATGATGAGCTTAGAAATCCTGCCTTTTGCTGTGCCTTCAACACCCAGTGGCACTCAGCAAGCACTCAGCTAGCACTCAGCTATTTAATGAATACATTAGTACTACTAACTACAAGGATAAAGCAAATCTAGCCCTGCTATTAAAAGTCTGTGCCTGACATATATGAGGTGTGCAATAAACATGTACTAAATGCATAAATAAAAGTGTTCTAAGTTTCTTTTAAATACACATCTATCACAAAGCAATTAAATACTTCCTATCTTACCTGGTTTTCTCTCAAAGAAAGAGAAGTAATTCTGTGTTTCTTTTGACATCGCATTTGATCATCTTGGCAAGCTCAATTTTTAATGTTATTCTTTTTGAAGGACCAGTCTTACACCATTTTGCTTCACAATTCTTTGTTAATAGTGTCACAAAGATTAATATGATCCCTAAACTAATACTTTCGGCCTAGATACACTGTGTTACAAATCCTTTCACTTTTTCTGAATGTGTGGGTGTTATTTTTTAAGAGACATAATTCTTTTCAACAGATAAGGATGATCAAAGAAGAAAAATTCTTTGTTTTTCTTCTTATCTGAACTTTCACTTAGAGGACATTTCTTTTGTAACACAGAACTTTGTAATGCATATCTTTTCTTAGACAGGTATAATTTTTTTTTTGGATCCAAATTAAAATTCGGTAATGTTACATTCTACTGATTCAGAATTAAGTCATTGAGGCATACTTAGTTAACCCTAAGATAAAGTTAGATTCCCAGACATACAGCTGGCAAGATAGAATTTTAGAGCTGAAAAAATTGGTTGACTCAAAATTATCTAATAAACAATTGAAAAATAATTTTCATGTAATTTTCATACGAAAATGTTATATTTTACACATTATGCATTTAATATTATTCTAGGCATATTTTATATAATTAAATAATTTATAATGTGGGATCACGAACTGCCATATAAATTGTCTCACTGTAGTTCATAAATATATGTCTCATTCAGGGAGTACTCATAAAATATACCTCAACACATAATATAAATTATATGCCAAATGGCTGTCATGTTCAATCAGAATAGTAAGGACGATGACGGTTATAAAATAGTTAACATGTGTAAACTCCTTATTGTGTGCCAAATTATGCAAACAGTTCTATGTAATAAACACCTTGGTGCAATTAAAGGATTCTTGTGAATAACAATAATAAACTTAAACTTTGATATGGTCAGTTTCATCAGAATAAACTTCACTATGTCAGAAGAGGAAATATGGCTGGTTAACATGAAGGAATAGTAAACATGCTGTAACACGTAGGGGAGACCTATGGAGTTGATGGCTCCAACTCTTCTTTAAGCCAGTTAGTGAAATTCAAGTGAATTAGCCATGTTTACAGTTTACAAAAAAAAAAAAAAAAAAAAAAAAAATCAATGAAATATGGTGATCATTATGTGTTTTCTTGTGGCACTTGGAGTTTGTAATAGCTTTCATTATTCAAAGATCCCGAAACATTTTGCGGAGCAGTTACAGATAGTTAGTCATCCTTAGCTCTGAACGTCCTTTTGTGTGTTTTAAACTTTGTAAACATTAATCTGTTGTCCACTATTGCTTCTATTCCCAGGATTCAACTGTTAAATCCCAGGGTTCATAATCTATTGGAAATATCTGACCTGCCAAAATAGAAGTCTTTAAGTGTAAGCTTTACGATTAAGACTCGACTATTGGGTTCAAGGAAAATATTTCAATCCAATTCTGGGAATAATTTGAAGAGATTTTGCTGCTCTGAGAGTGATTCCCAAAGTTTAATATTTCAGGTGTTTTCCATATGAAATGTTTTCGCTAAAGAAACCTTTATCTTCATGTATATTGTCTCCATCTCTTTGCTTCTAAGGGATTTTTCAGTAATATCTGCATCTGTTTAGGGATTTAGCTTTTAAACTTTGTCAATTATTTAACCAGTAGCAGCTGAAGAACCCTGACCTTTTAGAATGATCACAACCCAATGCATTCGCTTATCATCTCTACCATATTCACATTGATTCCTTACATGGAAGTGTTTTTTAATATCAAAATCAAGGAAGAATTTTTTTTTGTTGTTTAATAAAAGCTTGAACCTCTAATCTGTAGGAAGCATGCTATATAGTACTTTCTCTTTCTTAAAAATAACTCAATAGTAAGAAGCCTGTTGTTTATTCTCTCGGGAGAAGGCATTATTCAGGAAAGAAAGTGAACATTTTTATGAACATTATTTTTTCTTGTTTTTTGTTTTTTTTTTCTTTTCTTTCCTTTTTTAAAAAAATATTGTTGGGGGGAAAAAAGATTTTCCAGAAGTTTTACATGTAAAAGATAATGAATTTTCACCTTGCTCATGCTGTAGGAATTTGGGATTGTGAAGGTTAAGTTACATGAAGTTGAGAAAGTGCTTGAACATGGTGAATTTCTCTCACTGTGTATTTGTGTGTGTGTGTGTGTGTGTGTGTGTATACATGCATGTGTGTTTTCTCCTTCTCTGCCCTGTTTGAAAGTAATGCATCAACACTTTGTAAGATGATTTTTTAAAAATTTTTATTTGGAAACAGCTGCGTGGATACTACAGGAGTGGCTAAGTTAATGCATCATAAGAAGCAGTGGTTTATTTTGAATGGAACTGAGTTTTATTTGTTTTTTTTTATTATACTTTAAGTTCTAGGGTACATGTGCACAACGTGCAGGTTAGTTACATATGTATACATTTGCCATGTTGGTGTGCTGCACCCATTAAGTCCTCATTTACATTAGGTGTATCTCCTAATTCTATCCCCCACCATCCCCCCTCCCCACAATAGGCCCCGATGTGTGATGTTCCCCTTCCTGCGTCCAAGTGATCTCATTGTTCAATTCCCACCTATGAGTGAGAATATGCAGTGGTTTTCTGTTCTTGCAATAGTTTGCTGAGAATGATGGTTTCCAGCTGCATCCATGTCCCTACAAAGGACGCTAACTCATCCTTTTTTATGGCTGCATAGTATGCCATAGTGTATATGTGCCACATTTTCTTAATCCAGTCTGTCACTGATGGACATTTGGGTTGATTCCAAGTCTTTGCTATTGTGAATAGTGCCACAATAAACATATGTGTGCATGTGTCTTTGTAGCAGCATGATTTATAATCCTTTGGGTATATCCCCAGTAATGGGATGGCTGGGTCAAATGGTACTTCTAGTTCTAGATCCTAGAGGAATCACCACACTGTTTTCCACAATGGTTGAACTAGTTTACAGTCTCACCAACAGTGTAAAAGTGTTCCTATTTCTCCACATCCTTTCCAGCACCTGATGTTCCCTGACTTTTTAATCATTGCCACTCTAACTGGTGTGAGATGGTATCTCATTGTGGTTTTGATTTGCATTTCTCTGATGGCCAGTGATGATGAGCATTTTTTCACGTGCCTGTTGGCTGTATAAATGTCTTCTTCTGAGAAGTGTCTGTTCATATCGTTTGCCCACTTTTTGATGGGGTTGTTTGTTTTTTCTTGTAAATTTGTTTGAGTTCTTTGTAGGTTCTGGATATTAGCTCTTTGTCAGATAAGTAGACTGCAAAAATTTTCTCCCATTCTGTAGGTTGCCTGCTCACTCTGATGGTAGTTTCCTTTGCTATGCAGAAGCTCTTTAGTTTAATTAGATCCCATTTGCCAATTTTGGCTTTTGTTGCCGTTGCTTTTGGTGTTTAGACATGAAGTACCTGTCCATGCCTATGTCCTGAATGGTATTACTTAGGTTTTCTTCTAGAGTTTTTATGGTTTTAGGTCTAACATTTAAGTCTTTAATTCATCTTGAATTAATTTTCATATAAGGAGTAGGAAAGGATCCAGTTTCAGCTTTTTACTTATGGCTAGCCAATTTTCTCAGCACCATTTATTAAATAGGAAATCCTTTCTCCATTTCTTGTTTTTGTCAGGTTTATCAAAGATCTGTAGATGTGTGGTATTATTTCTGAGGGCTCTGTTCTGTTCCATTGGTCTATATCTCTGTTTTGGTACCAGTACCATGCTGTTTTGGTTACTGTAGCCTTGTAGTATAGTTTGAAGTCAGGTAGCATGATGCCTCCAGCTTTGTTCTTTGGCTTACGATTGTCTTGGCAATGCGGGGTCTTTTTTGATTCCATATGAACTTTAAAGCAGTTTTTTTTCCCCAATTCTGTGAAGAAAGTCATTGGTAGCTTAATGGGGATGCCATTGAATCTATAAATTACCTTAGGCAGTATGGCCATTTTCACAATATTGATTCTTCCTATCCACGGGCATAGTATGTTCTTCCATTTGTTTGTGTCCTCTTTTATTTCACCGAGCAGTGGTTTGTAGTTCTCCTTGAAGAGGTCCTTCACATCTCTTGTAAGTTGGATTCCTAGGTATTTTATTCTCTTTGAAGCTATTGTGAATGGGAGTTCATTCATGATTTGGCTGTTTGTCTGTTATTGGTGTATAAGAATGCTTGTGATTTTTACACATTGATTTTGTATCCTGAGACTTTGCTGAAGTTGCTTATCAGCTTAAGGAGATTTGGGGCTGAGATGATGGGGTTTACTAAATATACAATCATGTCATCTGCAAACAGGGACAATTTGACTTCTTCTTTTCCTAACTGAATACCCTTTATTTCTTTCTCTTGCTTGATTGCCCTAGCCAGAACTTCCAACGCTATGTTGACTAGAAGTGGTGAGAGGGGGCATTCCTGTCTTGTGCCAGTTTTCAAAGGGAATGCTTCCAGGTTTTGCCCATTCAGTATGATATTGGCTGTGGGTTTGTCATAAATAGCTCTTATGATTTTGAGATACATTCCATCAATACCGAATTTATTGAGAGTTTTTAGCATGAAGGGCTGTTGAATTTTGTCAAAGGCCATTTCCCCATCTATTGAGATAATCATGTGATTTTTGTCTTTGGTTCTGTTTATATGCTGGATTACATTTATTGATTTGTATATGTTGAACCAGCCTTGCTTCCCAGGGATGAAGCCCACTTGATCATGCTGGATAAGCTTTTTCATGTGCTGCTTGATTCGGTTTGCCAGTATTTTATTGAGGATTTTTGCATTGATGTTCATCAGGGATATTGGTCTAAAATTCTCTTTTTTTGTTGTGTCTCTGCCAAGCTTTGGTATCAGGATGATGTTGGCCTCATAAAATGAGTTAGGGAGGATTCCCTTTTTCTGTTGATTGGAGTATTTTCAGAAGGAATGGTACCAACTCCTTCTTGTACCTCTGATAGAATTTGGCTGTGAATCCGTCTGGACCTCGACTTTTTTTGGTTGGTAGGCTATTAATCATTGCCTCAATTTCAGAGCCTGCTAGTGGCCTATTCAGGGATTCAACATCTTCCTGGTTTAGTCTTGGGAGAGTGCATGTGTTCAGGAATTTATCCATTTCTTCTAAGTTTTCTAGTTTATTTGCATAGAGGTGTTTCTAGTATTCTCTGATGGTAGTTTGTATTTCTGTGGGGTCAGTGGTGATATCCCCTTTATCATTTTTTATTGCATCTATTTGATTCTTCTCTCTTTTCTTCTTTATTAGTCTTGCTAGTGGTCTATCAATTTTGTTGATCTTTTAAAAAAAACAGCTCCTGGATTCATTGATTTTTTGGAGGGTTTTTTTGTGTCTCTATCTCCTTCAGTTCTGTTCTGATCTTAGTTATTTCTTGCCTTCTGCTAGCTTTTGAATGTGTTTGCTCTTGCTTCTCTAGTTCTTTTAATTGTGATGTTAGGGTGTCAATTTTAGATCTTTCCTGCTTTCTCTCGTGGGCATTTAGTGCTATAAATTTCCCTCTACACACTGCTTTAAATGTGTCCCAGATATTCTGGTATGTTGTATCTTTGTTCTCATTGGTTTCAAAGAACATCTTTATTTTTGCCTTCATTTTGTTATGGACCCAGTAGTCATTTAGGAGCAGGTTGTTCAGTTTCCATGTAGTTATGCAGTTTTGATTTTCTTAGTCCTGTGTTGTAGTTTGATTACACTGTGGTCTGAGAGACAGTTTGTTATAATTTCTGTTCTTTTCCATTTGCTGAGGAGTGCTTTACTTCCAACTATGTGGTCAATTTTGGAGTAAGTGCGATGTGGTGCTGAGAAGAATGTATATTCTGTTGATTTGGGGTGGAGAGTTCTGTAGATGTCTATTAGGTTCACTTGGTGGAGACTGGAGTTCAATTCCTATATATCCTTGTTAACTTTCTGTCTCATTGATCTGTCTAATGTTGACAGTGGGGTGTTAAAGTCTCCCATTATTATTGTATGGGAGTCTAAGTCTCTTTGTAAGTCTCTAAGGACTTGCTTTATGAATCTGGGTGCTCCTATATTGGGTGCATGTATATTTAGGATAGTTAGCTCTTCCTGATGAATTGATCCCTTTACCATTATGTAATGGCCTTCTTTGTCTCTTTCGACCTTTGATGGTTTAAAGTCTGTTTTATCAGGGACTGGGATTGCAACCCCTGCTTTTTTTGTTTCCCATTTGCTTGGTAGATCTTCCTCCATCCCTTTATTTTGAGCCTATGTGTGTCTGCATGAAATGGGTCTCCTGAATACAGCAAACTGATGGATCTTGACTCTTTATCCAATTTGCCAGTCTGTGTCTTTTAATTGGACCATTTAGTCCACTTACATTTAAGGTTAATATTGTTATGTGTGAGCTTGATCCTGTCATTATGATATTAGCTGGTTATTTTGCTCGCTATTTGATACAGTTTCTTCCTAGCATCGATGGACTTTACATTTTGACATGTTTTTGCAGGGCCTGGTACCTGTTGTTCCTTTCCATGTTTAGTGCTTCCTTCAGGATCTATTGTAGGGCAGGCCTGGTGGTGACAAAATCTCTACGCGTTTGCTTGTCTGTAAAGGATTTTATTTCTTCTTCACTTATGAAACTTAGTTTGGCTGGAAAGAAATTCTGGGTTGAAAATTCTTTTCTTTAAGAATGTTGAATATTGGCCCTCACTCTCTTCTGGCTTGGAGAGTTTCTGCCAAGAGATCTGCTGTTAGTCTGATGGGCTTCCCTTTGTGGGTAACCCGACCTTTCTCTCTGGCTGCCCTTAAGATTTTTTCCTTCATTTCAACTTTGGTGAATCTGACAATTATGTGTCCTGGAGTTGCTCTTTTCAAGGAGTATCTTTGTGGCGTTCTCTGTATTTCCTGAATTTGAATGTTGGCCTGCCTTACTAGGTTGGGGAAGTTCTCCTGGATGACATCCTGCAGAGTGTTTTCCAACTTGGTTCCATTTTCCCCCTCACATTCAGGCACACCAATCAGATGTAGATTTGGTCTTTTCACATAATCCCATATTTCTCGGAGGCTTTGTTCATTTCTTTTTACTCTTTTTTCCCTCTACTCTTCTCTTCTCACTTCATTTCATTCATTTGATCTTCAATCTTTGATACTCTTTGTTCCAGTTGATCGAGTTGGTTACTGAAGCTTGTGCATTTGTCATGTAGTTCTCGTGTCATCATTTTCATCTCTATCAGTTCCTTTAAGGTCTTCTCTGCATTGATTATTCTAGTTATCCATTCATCCATTCTTTTTTCAAGGTTTTTAGTTTCTTTGCGCTGGTTATGTAGTTCCTCCTTTAGCTCTGAGAAGTTTGATCGACTGAAGCCTTCTTCTCTCAACTCGTCAAAGTCATTCTCCATCCAGCTTTGTTCCATTGCTGGCGATGAGCTGCATTCCTTTGGAGGTGGAGATGCGCTCTGATTTTTTGAATTTCCAGCTTTTCTGCACTGCTTTTTCCCCATCTTTGTGGTTTTATCTGCGTTTGGTCTTTGATGATGGTGACGTACTAATGGGGTTTTGGTGTGGGTGTCCTTTCTGTTTGTTAGTTTTCCTTCTAGCAGTCAGGACCCTCAGCTGTATGTCTGCTGGAGTTTGCTTGAGGTCCACTCCAGACCCTGTTTGCCTGGGTATCAGCAGCGGAGGCTGCAGAAGATAGAATATTGCTGAACAGCGAGTGTTGTTGCTGTCTGATTCTTGCTCTGGAAGCTTAGTCTCAGGGGTGTACCCAGACGTGCGAGGTGTGAAGTGTGAGTCTGCACCTAGTAGGGGATGTCTCCCAGTTAGGCTACTCAGGGGTCAGGGACCTACTTGAGCAGGCATTCTGTCCGTTTTCAGATCTCAACCTCTGTGCTGGGAGAACCACTGCTCTCTTCAAAGCTGTCAGATAGGGGCATTTACATCTGCAGAGCTTTCTGCTGATTTTTGTTTAGCTATGCCCTGTCCCCAGAGGTAGAGTCTACAGAGGCAGGCAGGCCTCCTTGAGCTGTGGTGCGCTCCACCCAGTTCGAGCTTCCTGGTGGCTTTGTTTACCTACTTAAGCCTCAGCAATGGCGGGCACCCCTCCCTCAGTCTCGCTGCCACCTTGCAGTTAGATCTCAGACTGCTGTGCTAGCAATGAGGGAGGCTTCGTGGGCATGGGAACCTCCGGGCCAGGCGTGGGATATAATCTGCTGGTGTGCTGTTTGCTGAGACCCTTGGTAAAGTGCAGTATTAGGGTGGAACTTACCCGATTTTCCAGGTGTTGTGTGTCTCAGTTTCCCTTGGCTAGGAAAAGGAATTCCCTTCCCACTTGTACCTCCCAGGTGAGGCAATGCATCACCCTCCTTCAGCTCTCACTGGTTGGGCTGCACCCACTGACCAGCACTGACCGTGCAACATGCTCCAGTGAGATGAACTGGTTCCTCAGTTGAAAATGCAGAAATCACCCATATTCTGTGTCACTCATGCTGGGAGCTGCAGGCTGGAGCTGTTCCTATTTGGCCATCTTGGGCGCCCCCCAGAAATGAGTTTTAAAATGAACAGTTACTTTGTTTAGCTTTCTAAGAGGTAATTTGGGCACAGGTGAAGACATCTGAAAATTAGGCATCATTTTCTTTATCCATAAGCACAATGTCAATGGCAAGCTTTCTATTGAAAGTGTTCAAGAAACAATATGAGTGAATAATGTTAAATTATTATTGATATCTTTTGGAAGGGAAGTGTTAAAATATACTTAAAATTTTACTATTGTCTTAAAAATTGAAGAAAATATTATACTTTAGATCTACTCTTCATTTGTAGCAATTGAACATTTTTAAAATGTCAAAATATAAAAAATACTTTAAATTATTTTACTTGTGTACAGTTGTTGAAAAATGAAACCATGGTGAAAAGATGTCATTAAAACCCACTATTTCTTTTGGAGGAGAAATCTTGGAAATTTTGAAAGCCACATATAAATGTGAACTTACCTAGAGTCCAAAATATAACCTGTGATTTTCCATATTTTTTGTGTATTTCCTGTCATGGATTGGTAGGTAAGGATTTTGCTAGAGGTTAAAACCCTAGAATTGCTCAAACCATATTTAAGATTTCAAATTAGTTTAGAACATTTTACCAAAAGACACTAAAGTCCAAAAACAGCTAACTCATTTTTATTATAAATCATTGAAATATATTTCTGTTAATTATTTATAGCTCTTCTAAGTCAAGCTGTTATTCAAATGTAATTTCTAAAACATTGTCAGTTTTATAGATAACTTATGTCTACACAATGCCAGAGAATACAAATAAATCTTAAATTAAAAAAATCACAAGACAGTGTTTCATGCCCTCAGCAAATACTCAAAGTTGAAGATAAGTTATTTCATTGCCAATATTTCCAGCTGTCAGAGTTGCCACATCAGCGTACTTTATATATAATTAACTTATTGAAAGAATTGTCAATATCCCTTTTGTCCTTGAGAGGAAAAACAATCAGAAGATGTTGAAAGATTACTAGATTCTAGATTGGTATTTTAATTTTCAGAAGCCAACCTAGTTCTGGGATTGTTCTTAGAAGATAACTTCAGATTATATTGCTTTGGTTTATTTTAGGAGAAAATCTGTTGTAGAATATAAGGCAGGTTCTTATCTCTTTCATACTTGCCCATTACTTTTATTTCTTTTCCTTTGTGGCCCTTACAGAAAGCCTTGTAGATAGATCTGTTTTTTTCTAGTAATTCCTACATTGTTGAAGAAGCTTTTCTCTGAGGTGCTCATGTATTATCATTAGCATGATTAATGTTAGTCACTTAAACAGAGAGATATGATCTTAATCAGAAAACTATTATCCAGAAACTGCAAACCAACAAAATACAAGGAAATTCAGGAAGAAGTCCACCTGTAGATACACTCTGCAGATTTGATAATTGGACTATTTAGGCAGGAGGCACAGAAGCCTTTATGCATATTAATGCAATTTAATTTGAAGAGCTGTAAGAAAATCAGTTTAGGCAGAATAAAAGCCACTTATACTAGCTAAAATAGAAATGAAAGCATAGTTTCAGGATTATAGTTTTTAACGAGACCAGAAACCCATCCCGAGGCATTTAATTGTGCGTTCACCTGCAGATATTTAACTGTCAGTGGTTTTCAATGGTCCCTTTATATGATACCATGATTCTTTGTATATGATTTCTAAAATAGGTGGATGTGCCTTCGTTTAGTTTTATGGAGAAACTCCCTTTGCATATTTTATTTTATATTCTTGCCTGTTACTGTACGCTGGAACAGAATCAACCTTTATCTGGGCCCTGTACCTGTCAGCCTAATGGTAAGAGGGCTCAATCTCATGTTAACCCAATCTTACCTTATACCAGCACATGTTCCAAAATCTCTGTGGGCCCTAATTAGATTATATTGTCATTAGAGGCACATAAACTTTCATATGGATATTTAAGCATTTGTTTTTCTCAGACTAAAGTATTGTTATTATATATAGACATATTACAATATCTATGCAATGATATTTTACTTTCATTTCTTAGTGTTTCTGCCTGTTTTGTTTGATTTGGTTTGTGAACTACTAGTTATGCAAGAAACTTATTGTTCAGAGGTAGATTTTTTTCCCTACTATTTTTGTTTACATACATCATTCCAAGTGGAATACCCATGTCCTGTAAATATGGAAAAGTTGACAGCCTCATCTTATTTTTGATGTGTTTTATATAAGAATACTTGTCTGGAATTAAATTGATAACTTCTGTGAAGAGTATATATTCTCTAATTCTCTTTTTTTTTTTTTTTTTGAGACTGAGTCTGGCTCTGTCGCCCAGGCTGGAGTGCGGTGGCCGGATCTCAGCTCACTGCAAGCTCCGCCTCCCGGGTTCACACCATTCTCCTGCCTCAGCCTCCCGAGTAGCTGGGACCACAGGCGCCCGCCACTTCGCCCGGCTAGTTTTTTGTATTTTTTAGTAGAGACGGGGTTTCACCGTGTTAGCCAGGATGGTCTCGATCTCCTGACCTCGTGATCCGCCCGTCTCGGCCTCCCAAAGTGCTGGGATTACAGGCTTGAGCCACCGCGCCCGGCCTCTCTTTTTTAAATATTAATTTTACCACTTAATAAATATTTACCTAGCCTTTGCTACAAGCCAGCTACTGTGCTAATACTAGTTACACTACACCTCAGACACTGGAATTATGGTAAAGTAATAGAGACAGAGGTTAAATAATAAATTAGAAATTGTAGCAAATGTATGAGGGAAGTTCTAGCTGTTGTTTGAGGAAATAATGGGTGTGAGTGGGTGGTTTTTATCAGCGACATCAAGGATTTTTTCTTTGAAGAGTGACATTTATAGCATAACTAGAAACATGAAGAAGTGTTAGCTAGGCAAGGATTTGAGGACAAAGATTTTTAAACAGACAGATGAGTGCATGTGGAAGCTCTGTGATAGGAAAAAACTTAGTGTATTATGGGAATTGAAAGAAAGCTGATGGAAGAAGGGCTCTCAGCAAGGATTGGAGAGTGGGAGGGGCTAATTCTTGGAATGTCTCTCAAACAGGTTGACTATACATCTGGGTGGCCCTCGGCAGCCTTTTTGATCTGGCAAAATGATTACTAACACTCCTAGTTATTCTCACATGTGCCCCAATTTGATGCTAAATTACATCCTCCTCCATTTATAAATCGGGTTTTCTTTTTTAATTCCAAGAAAAATAGGAACCCATTAAAGTATTTAAGCAGGGAAGTGACATGATCAAATTACCATTTTAAGAAATCATTCTGCTGTAATGTTGCAGATGGAAGTGGGAGGCTGGCTAGCCAGCCAGAGCAGTAGTTCAGATGCCAGATGGCAGTGGTTTCGATGAGCGGTTTGGCAGTGGAGACAAAACCCACAGCTTCAACATATATTTCAAGAAGAGACTCAGGGAAGCCATAAGCAACAGGCACCCTCCTTTTGGTCTAGCAATAATAATGCTACTCTTCTTCATTTTAATAAACAGTCATGAGTGCATGCAATGCCCACACTGACAGTTCACTTGTACAGCCATGGGTTCTTAGTTTCTGTTTCTGGTTGGGCCAGTAAAGCCCTTTCCTCATCCCTCTTTCTGCTTATCACCAGAGACAGAAACTAAAAACCATGGCTTCAGGCTGCTGAAAGCCTAAAACAAAACAAAACAGAACAACAAAATAAGACAGATTAGACAAGCTTGCTTTAAGTGACTTCCTGATGACATATAAGGGACTCAGTTTTTTCGGCATTTTGTCTTTTGATTAACCTGTAGCAAGGTTTTGGAAAGCATCATTGCAAATAGTTGATCTAAGAAGATAGCATAGGGCATTGGTTTGGAGCCCAGTCTCTGGAGTTCAGTGGCCTGGACTGGAATGTCAGCCCTGCAACCAGTTGCTTCTAGTATGGAAGAGTCACTGACCCTCTCTGGTCCTCTATGTCCTAATCTCTAAAATAAGGATAACAACAGTGCCCACCTCAGAGTTGTTCTCAAGATTAAACAAGTCAATATTTCAAAAAATTTAAAACAATGAGTGGTACATAGCCACCCTTGTAAAAATTTTGTTAAATTATTAAATCTGGGTGACTGTATGGTTTGTACTGCAGCTTGATCAGAGATGTAGCGGGATAATTCTTGACCTAAATATCTTGTGTAATCTATTGATTATGTTACCTTCTGGATATATTGGCTTACGCCTGTAATCTCAGCACTTTGGACGACCAAAGCAGAAGACTGCTTGAGGCCAAGGGTTCAAGACTCGCCTGAGCAACATAGTGAGACCCCATATTTAAAACAAACAAAAAAAGTTAGCCAGATGTGGCTACATGCCTGTAGTTCCAGCTACTCTGGAGGCTGAGGCAGGAGGATGGCTTGAGCTCAGGAGTTTGAGTTGCAGTGAGACATGACCACCCCACTGCGCTCTAGCCTGGGTGACAGAAGGAGACCCTGTCCCCCCCCACTCCCCCCCAAAGCTATCTATCTGGGACTGTTGAGAAATTCCTCAAACGTAAATAATAAATGATCATCTAGATCTGAACTTGACTAGAATTCTGGCTAGAATACATAGGGAAAAGATGAAAGAAAGGGTTATATTATAAAAAGAAAAATGTGTGTAGACTTAATTTCTTCCACCTGTGTAGCATATGATTTTCTGCCGAGACTAAAATTACAACTGCATTTATGAAATGTTAGAGTTGAAAGCCATTATAGATGACTTTTTTTCACATTGTCTTACTGTGGAGATTAGGGCTTAGAGAAATTAAGCAGTTTACCTAAATTCCTATGACACAGATCACGGTTACCCAAAATAGTTATAACAGGTAATAATAAAAGATTTCAGAAGTCTGTGACTTACAAATTTGATCATAACATTGGTGATGCCATATAATATATCCGTTTGAGAGAAAAAAAATGTCTGAAAAGCATTAAATGTTCAAGGAAGTGTTTTATAGCTGGTAAAGTCTAATACTCTCACTTTGCGGATGATTCTCATTAACTATAAGAAGCTGTGAGATATATGTATGAAATTAAGAGACTCATGGGAGATATATATGTTTTTCTAGGATGGAAAATTGCCTTCAAACATAGGTGCCTGGTAAGCCACTTCTGTGATATGAAGAATAGTGAACTTGCTTTCCTGACCAAAATGTTCCACATCTCACCAATTACCTGGCTTGAATTTCCACCGTTAGGGATGAATTTCTTTAAGTTTTGAGGATATCTTGGTATTAATGAATGGCTTAGAAAAATGGAAATTGTTTACTGGGCTGTCTCAATCTCAGCGTGTATTAACTAAGGACTTCTAGGGAAGAGGTTCTAAAACTATAGTATAGAAATTATATATGTCAGATTCTTGAGGCACTTGTTAAAAACACAGATTCCAGAGTTCGATCCCAGACCTACTGAAATAATCTCTAAGGTCTAGACTACTCAGATCTATACACTGTTTGCTTGATGGTGTTCCTGAATGCCATTTGAATATCACTTTAAATTATCACGAGTGATATGTTGAAAGTTTGTAATAAACAAAAAGTATACAATTTTATGTTCACTAGTAGAATAGTAAAGCAAGTACCTTTAGTTTTATTTGCATTCTGACTGATAATTTACTGTCATTAGAATCTGCCATGATGATTATATAGATATTGTAGGATTTTTTTTACAGGTAATTGTTATATCCACTTGAAGTATAACTTGCAAATTTTTCATCTTAGGCAAAGTCTATCTGGGTTTATCATTTCACCTCTCATCCTAGTATCAGTTTTCTCCACTTTCTCCCATAGTGGTCTAAATACAGTGCTTTGAGTCTACCACTTGTCTTTGAATAAGTCTCATAAACACTCTAAGAATTCATAGTTGTTTTTTTTTTTTTTTTTAAACTATCATTGAATTTAATTTGCTCTCCTAAATCTCAGGATAGTGAAAGGATTTAGTTAGGTAATTTACATGAAAACATTTGTAAGTCATAAAGTGTTCTACAAATGTAATATACTATTACTAGTTCAGGACCTAAAAATACTTATTACCCCTGTGGTCCTGTCAAACTCATTCTATCAATTTCTTTTCTTTCTCAGAACTCTGGTCTCAGTGATACTAGTTAGCAAATTTAATTATGTTAAATAAAATTTTAACTCTGATACTAATAGGTAACATCCATAGGCCAAATCCAGATTGAGTACAGTTAGTACAACTAGTACATTCAAAGTATTGTTCTGGACATTATAGAGAAATAATGAGTAATGTAAATTTTCTTGATAATGTTATAGAGATTTTTAAAAAGAGGGAATAAGAAATGCAAGCAATCATTATGCAAATTCTTATGTAATCAGTGCCATTAACAAGATAGAAGGTACTGGGGGTGAAAGTTGTTTAAGGGAAGAAGAATAAAATTAAGTTTTAAGGAATCAAGGATTCTGTACAGACCTTGAACGATGGGTAGGATTTTAGAAGCTTGTGTTACAAAGAATTTGACTTGAATACAAGACAGAAATCATTCCTAAAACAACTTTATCTGTAAAATTTGAGACTTAAAACCAGGAAAAACTTTGGTATCTTTTAAATTAACTATTTTTCATTAAAAAAAACATACAGTTCATCAGATCTGAAAGCCTGCATATTCCAAAAACTAAATTTATGTCCTATTTTGCATTAGACTATTCTATAGTAGGCAATAATTGAGTAAGGTATTCTGGGTCTGTTTATTTGATCTGCTCTGATCAATTCATCCAATTCATTCATTTGATTAATCATCTGATTAATTCATCTCAGAACACAGACCAGATATCTGGCATCCTTTCTTTTCTTTAGGAAATATGGAATCATCAAATATAAATTATGTAAAATTTATATTTTACATAATAAAAATAATGTAATATTTTATTACATTAAAAATAATCACCAAATCAACCTGCTGAGTTAAATTAATGTCCCTGTATTCTTCCTAAAATGAAGGCACTTGCCTTACTAATGTTCATAATAAATGTCTTGTATAGAAGTTTTCCTCATGTAGAAATACATGTTTGTTTCATGAAGAAATCAACTCCCCAACATCATATCCTTCTCAAAACAAATAGGTGGATTTCAGCTTCTTCCCTTTGTTGTGAATGATCCTTTCATATCCCTATCTTGTTAGCCTGGTCAAAATCGATAGGTTAGAAGCCACTTTAAGCAGCAGATGAGGCAATAGTGTGCTTAAAGCTAGAGTGGTGTATGGACTGGACTTTTAGTCTTCAGGTTCAAGCAGCTCCTGAAGTAGAGGCCAATGTTCCAAATCAGAGCAACTCAATGAACCATTTTGTCTTTGTTTGAAATATCTAAGGCAGGGCTGGCTTCATGGGTGAGTACCTGAGCAGCTACACAGGGTTCAGGCTTAGAGAGGTCCTATCCTTATTTTAATGCTCTACTATCACCATCTTGAAATTCCTAATCGTTTTTGAACAATGATTTTCATGTTGTGCTGGGCTCTGAAACTGGTCCTGCTCTAAGGCTTTCATCCCTTAGTGCAGAGCCATCTCAAAACAAAATACAAGCACCAAATGAGTGCTGTCATTTTTTAACATGAGAAAAAAATAACAGGTTTCAGAGATCCAATCAGATAGTAATGCCAGATTTTCCCCAGGACATTCCCATGAAAAGGACAAAGTTTATATTTGAAACAGTCAACAAAGACATAGATAGGTCTGATTGTTAAAAATCAGTTTAGCCTGAAGGAAGACTATTCTCTGGGTAAAACAGATCATTTTCTCTTCTCTACCACAGCCTCCTCTCCTTGTTTTTGCTTGAAAACATACAGACACCTTCCATCCTTGGCCTGCTTACCGTGGGCTGCCAATAAGATAGACAAGGCTACATTTTGGCCCTGTTTCCCAGTTTGCAGAGTTCCTCTCTGTGCTCCCAAGAACTTTCTAAATCCCATCCATAACTTCACTGAAGAAATACTGAAAAAAAGATACCACATTATTCACATAAACTTCCCACAGAGCACTGCCTTCCCCACCAAAATGGAAAAGGACTTGGAATGTACAAGCCAGAGAGCAGAGGGCCGAAAGGCTGTGGAAATGAATTCATTCACCAAACTGAAACTTTTGAGGGAGGCCAGTTTTCAAAAGCAGTCTTCCAAGTCTTTCCACTATTCAGGCTGCTCCCTCTGCATAATGAACCTATTAAAAGAATTAAGTCAACTTTTAAAAAGCAGTGATCTTTCTTTTGCCTGATTTGCAACATAATTCAAGTGAAAACCCCTTTTCCTTTTGTCTGTTATATGAATCTGTATTCCTCTTCTAGTTCATTGCTTTATTTGATTTTCATTTCAATTGATAGCTTGTCCCTTGGTCAGGGGAAGGCAGGATAAAGAAGATAGGGCACATTGGAGACGTTCTAAGAGTGTTAAAGAAATACATCAAGGGCTGACAAATGTGATTCTGTTTCAGAGCAGGCCTGATCACTGATTATGAACATTTTAAAGGTGAAAATGTTCATTCTGTACTATTAATCTGCTATAGCAAATTCACTTCTGATGCGCCTCTCCCATTCTGATGCTTTTGTTTCAAACAATTTTTAATGTCTAGGAAAATGTTCATTATATAAAAATTTTATCATGTACTGACATACCTTCTGCAAAGAGTGTTCTTTCTAATAACAATTGTTGGGCATAAGAAGTGACTCCTCAAGAAGGACTCTCAAATAATTCGGTTGTATCTGTTAAATAAAATAATATAAAACCAACTTTTGAAAATCATTAACTACAACTCACTTTCAGCAAATATGTATTACAAAGATTAAAGTTGTTCAAGTATTTCCTATCCATTGCTCCTTGCACGTTTTCAGTTAATTTCTGTTCTTTTATGGCAAGTTCAAATATTTGGCTATAAGTGAAGGAAATTTAACTGTAGAAATGTTTCTAAAACCTTAAGCAGTTATTTATTTTTACACGTAAGTCTCTACATTATTATTCCAATAGCTAGGAATATTATTGTTCCTAGAATATTCCTAGATCTAGGAATATTGTTTTACTGGGAATATTATTATTCCTAAGTATAGGAATAATAATGTAGAAACTTAAGAGTAAAAATAAATGGAGTCTGATTTAATATACATTTACAGAGGGTACCTTGTGTACTAAGATACAGATCCTGCCTTTCAGGGGTCAAGGTGATTAGAGAATTACAACACTGGGTTTTTTGCACGCTGTGATGAAAGCTTAAAGAAGATACCCTAGTTCTAGCTAGAGATGGTGGGAAGAAGCCAGGGGAAGAAGACTGAGAAAGTTCACGGGGAACATGATCTCTGACATGAATTTTGATGATTGAGTAGGAGTTCAGTCAAGATTAGAGGTGAAAATGGTAGGGAGAAGAAAACTGCATAGTCTTAAACCTCAGATTATATTTACTCCGAATATTGTCTTTTTGTAACTATTTTATTATTAAAATGGAGATGAAGGAGAAAGAATAATCTAGTGATAATGCTCTAGAAGTTGAAATGAGGCACTTTTAACAGTGGGAGTAAGCTTCCCTTCTTTGCTAATCAACTGCAGCCTTGGTAATGTTCTTAATAATCTGAATTTCAAACAGCACAAATACTTGAAAGAAATATGTTAGGTGAGATATTAAAGCTGCCTCCCAAGAAACATGAGCTTGCCTTGAGGAGACACAAATTTTACTATTAGATAACACACAGTAATACTTCAAGAAGTGTATGAAGAAGCAACCTTGATATGATCATTGGAAATTAGCTGTGGGTATTTGTTGGTTTTGTAGAAAACTGAATCTTTTTTTTTTTTTTTTTTTTTTTTTTGAGACAGAGTCTGGCTCTGTCACCCAGGCTGGAGTGCAGTGGCCGGATCTCAGCTCACTGCAAGCTCCGCCTCCCGGGTTCCCGCCATTCTCCTGCCTCAGCCTCCCGAGTACTGAATCTTTTTCTTTAAATGAATATCTCAAAGCTGTGTTATGCAGTCCACAAATTTTATTAGGAATTCCATATACTCAGCAACAATTCTGAACTGCTGTAGCTTCTGCTACTAATATAACCAACAACATTAGTTGGGAAAATTTTAGCGACTCTTCTGTGTCAGTTTGACCTCAAGATGTCTGACACTGCTCACCGGGAGGGTAAATCTGTGTGAGTGCTTTCTGTAAAAGCAGAAAATACAAAGAAGACACGACTAGTCAGAAAGGTCTGTGCCCAGCAATAAGGAGAACCCAGAAGCCAAGCTCTAAGAGGATATGAAGATTCTTATGTTTGTGACTTTTTCCCCACCCTGCCTCTGTAAAATCTGTATTAGTTTGCTAGGGCTGCCATAACAAAGTCCCACAGACTGGGTAACTTAACATAAATGTAATTTCTCACAGTTTTGGAGGCTAGAATTCCAAGATCAAGTGTCTGCAGGGTTAGTTTTGAGTGAGTCCTTTTTCCTTGGCATGTAGGTGGCCACCTTCTTGCTGTGTCTTCAGGTGGCCTTTCCTTTTATGTCTGTGCCCTAATCCTCTTCTTAGAAGAACACCAGTCATGTTGGATTAGAGATCACCCTGATGGCCTCAATGAATCTTAATTACCTCTTTAAAGACCCTATTTCCAAATGCAGTCACATTTGGAGGTACTGAGGATTAAGGGCTTCAACATACAAATTTAGCCGGGAGACGGGATGTAATTTAGCACTGAAGAGAATCCTCACTACTTAGAGGAAGGACCTGCCATCTAGTAGCACTCAGTAACATGATTTTAAAATAAGTATTTGAAAGAACAAAGAAATGGCCCCTAGAGGAGCTGATGCCAGAAGCTGACTCCGATAGTGTATACAACTAGACTCTGGTAAGGAAATACATAGTAAATTTGTAGTCAGTTCCATAGCCCTAAAACGCAAGAAAGCAGAATGAGGCAGAGGTTATGGAATAAACCAAGCAGTTCAGAAAAATGTTGGGCATAAGTCAAGAAGGTAGATCCGTAATAATGATGTCTTAATCTTGACACTACTTAAATCTGAGTACTCGTGGTTAGCACAACCATAAGCTGGAAGCAAAATGAAATACTGTAGAGAACAGCATCTATTTTAGGCTCCATCTTTCTACATACACTGCCTATAACCCATTTATGGCTGAGGCAACGTTGTGCATTTCTGCATTGTTTCATTTTTCTGTGGACATACAGGTGGGACCATATGACTGAGTTCTAGGCAAAGGAATACAAATGGAAGTAATATTGTTTCTAGGCCATGAAGCATCCAAGCAATTGACCTTGCTCTCTCTCTCCTGACCACAAGTCAGGAAACAAAGGATACTGGAAGGAGGCCAGATTCCAGAGTTCTTGGGGAGGGGCTACCCAGGAGAGCTCTTGAACTGGGAACACCCACTTCAGACTTTAAGTGATCAAGAAACAAACTTTTAAGGCTTGTTAAGTTAATGTTAAGTCACTGAGATTTGAGGGATTTTTGTTACAGCACTTACTCATCCTAACACAGAAATTAGTACTGTGAAGTGGGTGTCCTATTGTAACCCAAATATATTGCATCAACTTATATGAGGCACATGGGGAAGAGGAAGCTGATAATCAAGACGAAGCAATGTTAATCCATATTCTTAGGGGCAACACATTTGGCAGAGCATTTATATGGAAGCTAGACAATATATCAACAGCTCTAAGGAAAAAGGTTGAAAAACAGAATCTTATTAGTGTGTTGTTTGTTTTTTTTTTTTAAATTACTTGTGTTTGGCAAAATGTCACAAAAAGGAAATGAATTCAGGAAAGAACTGGCTAGTTTATGAGCAGAACTGGTAAGGAATTTTTTTAAATGTAGTAATTTAAGGCTTTTCGGGCTTAGAAAAGCCAACTGCTTCTAGATCTCAAGCAGTTAGTGGTCAAATTACGGTGACTCAGGAGAAAAAATCAGATTAAGGGTGTGTGTGGCCTTCCTTTTCAAGTCTCATAATCTTTAGCTGTCCTCAGGAAAGTTAAGTGATGAGAAAGAGGCAACGGAGAAGAAAGGAGAGAAAACTGGGCCCCTAACTGTTCTGGCACAACTGACAGCTTTTAAAGATCCAGTCCCCTACAGGGAATACTCATCGAGACATATTTGTACCTTGGCCAGGAAAAAAATACTAGACAAGAAGAACGTTTTAGGGATTAGAGCTGAGGCCATGGACAACAAAGAACATAGTTTGTCTTCCTGTGGTAAAAGAAACAGAAGCAGCATTGTCTCACAAATTATTCCTTCATGTGGAGTTGACAGTGGTGGTGGGTTGGCACCATCAGAGTGCCAGCATATGACCAGAGGCCCTCTGTGCCGCCTTTTCCACATGGAGCACATAGTCTACCATGCAGACTATCATAAACTGTGTTTGCATCATAGGTCATGGGCCATATGGCATTTTTTGCTAGGCATGGACATTTGCAGCTCATTTCCTGCTAATGGATACTTATTTAACTTTTTTAAAAAAATGTTTGCGCACATTTTGGAAAGTCCTTTTCGGCATTTTTTTTTCTTTTCCCTGTCCACCTCACCTATTTAGAGTGTTATCTGCCCTTAGGCAGCTGTGATGTACAGATTGAGAGGGAACAGGTTGTTGCTGTACTCAGTCACATAGAAATAAGAAAACTCATTTTGTATAAAATTTATATGAAATTTCATGAGATTGCTCTGATAGAGTTTGTCTCAAATGTAATGTATTACTATTATTTCTCTTTTTTTATTGAGATGGAGTCTCACTCTGTCACCCAGACTGGAGTGCAGTGGTACAATCTCAGCTCACTGCAACCTCCGCCTCCCGGGTTCAAGTGATTCTCCCGCCTCAGCCTCCCAAGTAGCTGGGATTACAGGTGCACACCACCAGGCCCGGCTAGTTTTTGTATTTTTAGTAGAGACAGGGATTCACCATATTGGCCACGATGGTCTCGATCTCCTGACCTCGTGATCCACCCACCTTGGCCTCCCAAAGTGCTGAGATTACAGGCATGAACCACTGTACCCAGCCTGTAATGGATTATTTACAGCTTTATAAAACTACTATAAGCTGTGTTTCTATAGTAAGAAACCTCTTAAATAGAACCCAAGGTATCTATGGTGTATATCTTATAGTTCTTATCTTGGCTAGAACTATTCACTTTTAGTAGCTTATGTTTGGTAACCAAATTACAGATTTAAAGGTGCATTTTTGCTTTATTATTAGCTTGGTGCAAAAGTAATTGCAGTTTTTGCCTTTTTTTTTTTTAATGGCAAAGCTCACAATTACTTTCGCATCAGTCTAATATAAAGAATGGGTAAGGCTTGCACAACAGGTAGGTATTACTATATTTATTTGGCTCTTCTTAGACTCTATACGAAGCAACACCTTGAAGGAACCCATAGTACACGTGATGGGTTTATTTGTATCCAGAGCAGTATCATCAATATTTGGAATATAATAAGTAAATTACTTTTATGATGGTTTGTGTATGTATATATTAAAGAAAAGATTAGTCTTGTCAGGTTCTTTTTAAAATTTTCTAAATTCTATTCATCCCTACTTCTCCCTGTCTCTTCCTTCTCTTCTCCACTCCTCCCTCCCTCTCTCCCCCTACCCAGCCCATCTATATGTATTTAGTTCAGATAATCACACAAAGGAAACAAAGATGAATAACATATACCTCTTGCTCTCAAATCCTGTAGACACAGAATACACTGATTATGCTGTTTTATTTTAAAAGTGTAATCTTTTGCATTCCACATACAAAATTCCAAATCAGAGTAATTTTTATTTTTAAAATGTTAGCAATAAGATAATAATATTGATGCTGGGAGCTGTTGAGCCATTAGGTCTCCAGGTGATCATTTACGACAGTGAGCTGAAGTAGTACTCAAGCCTGTATCCACCCACTGCAGCAGAGCTAGCAAGAGGCAAAAAGAGCTGCCAGCTCCTCAACCCCATTCTCTCTGTGGAATGGCACTGGGCGATGGCCAGGCGGGTGCAGCACAGGCAGGGGGAGTTGTCTCACTGTTGAGAAACCCCAAAAATAAGGCTCCAGCCCCTTTATGATCCTGTGGGTCCAGGGCAGGGTTAAAGGGAAGGGCTAGGAGTGGAAAGGTACAGAATCTCAGTGGAGAAAAGTGTCTCAGCCAAGGCCTTCCAGTAAAGAGGCCTCTGACCAGAAGGGCCCTGGACATGGTAGGAGGGGATTAGGTTTTAGAATGCAACTCTCTGCAGAAAACTGCACCAAGTTTGGTGTGGTCAGAGCAGCTTGCCCTTGAGGCCTGCCAGGCAAAGCTTTGCAATTGCTTATGGTTGCATCTGAGAGGTCACACATAGGATTTTGTCCTGGAGCTGGGCTCTCCAGGAACTATCATTTAATGAAAGTTCACTATGTGCCAGTCTGTGGCATTCAGTCCTCATGGAAGCATGTGAGTAGGGGCTTTTATTAACCCCATTTTACAAATGGGTAAACAATGCTTACAGAGATTACGTTACTTGCCCCATATCGTGCCATGAATCTCTTAACCAATGGCCAGTTAAAGTGTGACAGGTTATGAGCCATCTATTGATACATATTCATAACATTATTTTTGTTGCAGTCTTGTACATTTATTGTATTAAATATTACTGCCAAAATTAATAGCTGGGGTATGAACAAGAGTGGAACTTTTCCTGTGCATGACACTTGATAAACTTACAGGTTCAAATGGCTTTCATGAGGAACAGATCAAGTAATAGTGCTTTTAGTGGGGTTATAGAGCAAAGTAAAGAGAAAATCAAGAGAATTTCTGTTCTGAGAAGTACAGAATTGTGAATATTTTCTGATCATGGAGATAATTCCAATTTCATAGTATAGGTAAGAAAATCTGAGTTTGTGTCTTAGAGTGATTTATCTACTTTAATCTTAGACATGGGACAAGAAGTCAAAGTTCTTGACTCTTAGTTCAATATACCCTTTATTATATAACAACAAGAGCTGCAACAGCAGTGGCTGTTGCTAATTTTCCACTTGCACAGATGAGGAAATGAACACTGTAAGATCAGCAGCTTCATCAGAATTTGAATGAGGGCTGATTAACTCTAGTTCTCATTGCTTTAATCACTACGTAATAACACGCTAATACTGCCCCATCCTACTTTAGTAATAGAGATCATGTTTTCTTAAGCATAAATCATAATACCTGGCCTGAAAAATAAAAATAGAATAGTTAAAGAAAAATAGGAACAAGTTCTACTTATTCAAATGGTCATTATAACTATATACAGTTCTTCTGTCTCCAGAGTATAAAAAGTCATGCTATTCTGAGAAAAAATAATATAGATTTCATTTATTCATGTTTTTATCAAGAAATAGTACATTATGAATCAATTATTGGACTTATGTTATCATGTTGATGATTTTTTACTGCCAGAATTTGCAGCTATTTGCCACATTAAGTTTCAAAGCTAAATAAAGATAGCTGTAATTTCAGTCTACAAACAGGAAGAATAACATCTTAATGCTTTAAACTCTGGGTGGTTGTATCTGATGTAATAAATTGAAAGGAAGAAAGCAAAATTTAAAGCTCCAAATTGATGTATTTCATCATTCATATTGGGAAGTATAATTCACTTTATATTACATTGTGTTTTTTTTTCTGATGTCATCTGTCACCTGTATTACCTTTAAACCAAACACATATAATTGTGGAAAAGTATCTTACAATTTAGTGCTTTATACTGAAATGGTTTTGTAATAATTTTTAAACTTAGCTAAAAGAACACAAATATTTTCAACAAATGTTTACAAAACACACCTATTTTAATTTCACTCTCTTTTCTTTCTGGATCAAAATGGATGATTCCAAGTGCTAAGATGTTAAGTAAGAGAAAACTGAATATGGAGGTGGGGGATCTAGAAATTTTATCCCTTACCTCCAAGTCAGGAATCAATACAAGCCCCGGCCATTTCTGTCATCAATTGTGCCATATCTTACATTGTCTCAGCTTGTTTTGCACGTTAATAATAACAGCTATAAGGTGTAGGAGTTGGCATCTCGGAATTTCGTATTTTCATCATGCCTTCTCCTACCCTCCTGAGCTATCTCGAGCCAGGCACACCCCTGGAGTAGGTAATCCTTGTCAACAGCACACTCCTGTCTCCACTTGGATTTTTTTTCCCTGCTATTCTTACCTCTCCAGGCATTCTTTCTGGTCTGTACAGTTTACCCATTCTGAGTGTCTTTATCCTATGATGTGATTAAATGATGTCTTGAAAGGTTTGTACTGATTATTTGGTGTCATATTTTTTTTTTAACACAAAGTCCTTGAAATTGCCTGGAGAATGATGTGTGTCATATGTTGTCCTATTTGTGTTACAAAATAAAGACCTTTCCCTGGCCCATTTACTCACCAGCTTCATAGCTTTGCTCCAATGTGAGGTCCATGGTGAGCATCTGTCTGATCACCCTCTTTAATTGCATCTCTCCACCTCCAGCGCTTCCTGCCACCCTTCCCTATTCTGTTTCTCTCCATAGTACTAGCATCTTCTAATGTACTGCATTATGTACCTAGATTTTTTTTCTCTATCTACTTCTCACTAGATCAAAAGTTCTTTGAGGTCATGGATTTTTGGGTTTTCGTTCACTGCAAAGAACTCCAGAGCCCAGGGCAAAGACTGGTACCTAGATGCTGCTCAGTAAATTTTGTTGAAGGAATAAGGAATTACAGAGGAACAAAGCTTTGATTAGATTCCCAAAGGGGTCCATAATCTTAAAAACATGAAGGTAAGGAAACCCTGACTTAAGGGTTCATTCATGGAGTCAAGCACAGAGCCTCCTGATTTTAAATGTAGTTCTGATGTATAAAACAGTGAAGGTCATAAAAAATGTATGTGGCTCAAACATTGGCCACATGATTCAAATTTGTAATCTATGTTTCAAGGTATTGCACCTGCCATGCATTCTGGTATTTTAATAATGTTAAGGCTACAAAAACTGTTAAGACCCAAAGAAAATACCAAATAATCAGTGGCCAAATTTTATAATATTGAGCTGTGACTGAAGACCCTCTGAAGACCTATGTAGAGCATTCTTTCTGATTCTTTTTGTGTCAAACTGACTTTCTATTGACCATATTGTACTTGCTGTTTTTACTATCTAATACACAGGTTTCTTGCCTGTTTGTATCATGCAGTTGCAGAATATCCCAAATTGCAAATAGGCATATGCATCTTAAACGGATAACTTTTCCCTATCCAAATTGGTAGAGTTATTCAAAACTATAGACAAATACACATATTTAGAATGATAGCTAGGAGGTATGCTAATGTCAGATTATTTTTCACAGATACTAAGTAAAATAAGCATAATGGTGAATTAAAAAGATAGATGTGCGACATTCAGGGAATGGGAACTTTGTTCAGTCAAGTGGTATTCAGAAGTAATTCTGATAAAGTCTGAGGTTTGTTCTGTTTATCTTAGATCAAGGAACTAAAATCCCCAGTGATTTTGAATAACCCCATTGCTTCTCTGTATTTTGTCAGGGTCAATATAGAATTTGCAAATGACCTAACCAGCTGCAAACTGAGACATCAGGATGGGTGCAGTGGCTCACACCTGTAATTCCAGCACTTTGGGAGGCCAAGGTGGGAGGATCACTTGAGCCCAGGAGTTCAAAACCAGCCTGGGCAACATGGCAAAACCCCATCTCTACCAAAAATACAAACATTACCCAGGTGTGGTGGCAAATACCTGTAGTGTCAGCTACTTGGGAGGCTGAAGTGGGAGGATGGTTTGAACCCAGGAGGCAAGAGGTTGCAGTGTGCTGAGATCATGCCTTCGCACTCCAGCCTGGGCAACAAAGTCAGACCCGGTCTCAACAATAACAACAACAACAACAACAACAAGACATTGATGCTACCAGGATCTCTAGTGTGACCATATGCATATGAGATATATGCTGTTTGGTGTTTAATGAACCACAGCCTACTTGTCTCCTGTGTGAAGTGTGATAATGAAACAAAATAGCCAAAAGTAGAAATAGAAAGGAAAAGCAAAAGTCATGTCTTAAGAAAACAAGCAAAAATCTACACACACACACACACACACACACACACACCCCAGAAAGGTTGAAACTGTATATTACCATACTCTAAAATTATAATCACTTTCAGAGATGTTTACCAGTACTACTTAGTTGACTGATTATACTATAAATGAAAAGGTCTTTGATGCCATCCACAGTAGAAATAAAGTGTTACAAGAAAAGACAAAATAAATCGGTACAGGACAAGACAGTCATCTGAATGGAAGTTATATGGAGCCAGAAAGACTGAACACCACATCTATTTATTACAGAAAGTTATGAACAATCCTCCTCCGAATGTGCCAGAGCCCAGTGAAGATGTTTTCAACTGTTTCTCCAATCACTTGAACAGTGGCAGCCATCATCAATACATCACTATTTATGTCATCATAATTATCTTAAAGCACAGAAGGGAAATTCATGAGCGTTTCTTTAGGCTGGAGGTTAATTTTAATTAAGTATTGGGGCAGAAGTCAGACTACTGACTACAGAGTAATTTTTTTGTGCTGCTCTGAGAATTTGTGAGTATTCAAGAAAGTTCACAACACTGTTAGTATTACATGAACCGTCTGTTTAACTTGGATACAATAGGTCAAAAAAAAAAAAAAAAAAAAAAAGACTGACTCTTGGAATTTGAAAGGCCTTTTTCCAAAAAAAGAAAGTGTACGGTGGGTTAAAGTGTTAATTGGGTTAAGGATCCCAGGAGAATGTTATCATCTTCCTAAATAAAAAGGCTACCTTTGTTCTGGGTATGCCATGCTCACGAGGCTGCCTTGCTCTGAGTTTCATGAATCAGACAATTGTAATATCAATAACAAGTATAAGCATGAGTTTTCTTAGAGAGAAAACAAAGTTCAGGTTGACAGCTTCCTTTAAGTAGCTCAAGGAAACAATGTTTCTTAGTACGTCATTAGCTATTTCTATGAAATTCAATAGTATATACAATGAACTGAGGTGATTTTCTCAAACTCTTTGTGTTTTTATATGTGAAATAAATGGATTGTTTCTACAGAGATAATCTCATAGAATTTAAAAATCAGACAGAAGAAGAGTTTATGCTGGAGTATCAGCCTGGGTGGGATTTAACACTTAGATTCTTAAAGAATTCTGAAGATATGATATCCTTTTTTCCAAAAATATAAATTTTCTCCCTGAAGTAAACCTATGACCTCAATCGAATTGTGCTTGATGCAGTGCTTCATAATTTCCTCCATTCTTTCACTAATTCATCTAATTGCACATTATTTCATCTAATGTTTACACTGATAACCTGAGACAGATGATCTGTTTAACTTAGTAATGGACCACACAAAAATATGAACTTGAAGATGCTCACTATGGCAAACCCCAGAATTGTTTCATGAAAGAATTTTTTTAAATTTTCTATTCAGATAAAACAGAGTGTCAGACAGGATTCTTAAAAAGTCTTATAACCAAAAATGGCAGGTTCAAGATCACAACCAAAATTCCCAGTGCATTGTGATTTCTGTTAAATCTGCTTCCTCATTAAACAGCAGATTCTCTGGATTTCAAGTAAGCATGAGTAGCCTATTACAATTGCACACTATGTGAATACTGCTTGACCCAGGCCCCACTCCCTTAGGCCGTGACCTTTTCCTTGTCTTACTCCCTATCTGCTATATCAAAGCATAGAAATAGATGCAGTTCTGGTATCTGCTTTCCTTGAGTTTCACATTATTCTTTAAAAGAACTCCATGACCTCTGGCACCACTGGATGTGGTGTCCTTGGATTTTTTTATTTGTAACCCTTCTTGTGCTGGCCTTCAGAAGTCTTGTGAATGAATGCTCAGGGCTTGAGACCTGAGAGATTTCCCATTTTATTAACAGCCTTTCTCTTCCTTCAGAGTTCAAGGTGAGGTCAGTGACATTCTCTACATTTCTTACTAGGAAGTCACTCTCTTTTGCCAGGCTGGAAGCTTAGGGATGATCCAACTGTACATTTTTTTAATATAATAATTTTTGTTATAAGCTTGGTGGACTTAGTGGTTTTTCCCAAGTTTGCACAAGTGGCTTTTGTCAGAGCTGCTTTATGACCTGATTCGTATTGCTGTGTTGGGGATTTCCCTATAATTCAACAGTAATCATTTTTCAAAACCATCTGTGTCTCTCCTGGAGGCCAGAAATCACAAACCAGATAACATTTTTGAATATAGTGTACATTGCTGCTGGGGAGGGCACTATGTCAGCACAATTTAAAGTGAGGCACCCCCTCTCCCGCTTTAAGTTGATCAAGCAGAGTGCATATGCTCTTTAAGTTCTGGGTAAGGGGTAGTGCATTCCATGTGAAAGCAGGGAGGTTTCTGAAACTATATTAGAGGACACTTACACATCTATGATTGCCTCAGTCGCAGATTTTTAGCCCTGACTGCCTTCCCAACCCCTCTACCTATCACTGGAATGTGTCCAGGCAGGAGAACTGTAATGAATATTCATTACTCTAAAGAAATAATAACTAGCAACTGCATCTTCTGTTAAAATACAAAATGAAAATCATACCACTCAATCAAAGGTCATATTTGTGATTTCCATATTATTGCTTTGCTGGATTATCTTTATTTCTGCTTCTCTCCATTGGCATGTATCCCAAAGAATTTATCATTACTGATAAGTTATAAATGCAATCGGTTAGAAGTAAAGATGGCATGTTTTAATAGTAGTGTGGAATCAATAACATCCTAGTCTTCCATCTTTGGAAATGGTAGATTCCAAATAAAGTGTATTTCATCTATATCAGTGCCCTTAAAATTTTTTCATCTTTTTTGAAGTCATGTGCTATTCTTAGACAGTGTTTCAATTATTTTAGAAATTTTCAGAAAAAATATCTGATTTTTGTCTTTCATTTCCAACTCTTATACTTGTTTTTATTTGTAATAGTCACATGCATGGCAGTTCTTTTATATTAACGCACAGCTAATCTCTTTTTTTACCCAGGAAACAGGAAAATCTGTGTTTCAGCCACATTCAAAAATAACAATATACTCTTTGATTTGTCTCTGAGCTGCCTGAATCTGCCATGGTAGGATTAATTTAAAGTAATTCCCATCACTCCCCCTGTGGTTTAATGGAGTGTGTACGTGTGAGTGTACACACGTGCATGTGTATTTTCAAAAAGAAATATCAAGGATATATGAAATAGAAATTCATTCATGAACTCACATTGCCTCCTACAGTAACATGATGTATTGAATGAAAAACACTCATTAGGGCTAAACAGATACAGGTAGTTAGGAGCTGATTTAGACTTGATAAGCCTTTGAGCAGTAAGATTGCTCTGTTACCATTCCGGGTTTTATAAACTTCTCAATCACTTTATTCAGGATTTTTATTAGAGAAAAATATATGCATATTAAAATGCCTTTGCATCATCAGCATTAAAAACTCATTTGTTGGCATTTACATTGCTTAATTTTCCAGTGACACCATTCATTGCAGAAAGAATCAGATTTGGTCTGTTGTGACATGCATAACAGCACAAACACTGCAAGGAAACATAGCTAACTTGCCGATCTATTTGACTGCCATGTTGTTAGAGTGATGGTGGCGTGCAGATAGGTTTCCCTGGAGGTATAATTGTTCCAGAGTGATGGTGTTTCCTAATTATGCACTGAACGGTATGGCATCTTTTCTTAGACTTTATAAGAATTTACTTTAATATAATTTTGAAACAGCAAAAATGTTTCATTTTTTACTAAATAGTGATGACAGAAAAACCTGAAGCTACTGTTTTATAGGGCCAAGCCCTAACTTTGCTATATGGCAGTGAATAATTCTCACACTTTCTGAACTGTGATTTCCTTATTTGTCAATTATAGTTACTAAACTACATCTTGAATTGCGGTCAGTTCTGGTACCAAAAATTTATGGTTCCATGAAAGCGGGCTGATAATTCTTATTGTTGAAGTTATTCTGAAAAAGACAGGATCATTATACAGTAGCATTTTCAAACTACTATGGCACTGTTTATAACTAAATTTAAAGTATATTAAATTTATTAAATTTAAAAATCATTGAAATTATAATTGATTTAATAAGTGAATTATTTGCAGATTTACTTACATTAGTTCTTTGTTTCTAAACAAAGATGAGGCATACAAAAAAAACATTTTGACTATGTCTAAAAGGTCATTTTTAGAAAATTGCAAAGGCATGTTGTAGAATGCCCTCTGAAGCAGCGGACCCACTGAGATATAAATCAATTAGGGAACTGCATGCTAAAAAAGTAAGAGCTGAAATTTAAATTCCTAAGTTTTAATGAAGTGCTGTCTTCATATACTGTTGCAGAATATTTATTTTCATAATAAAGCAGGTGTAAGGTGATGCTCATGTAGACTCACCTGTCCTTCAGCAGAGGATGGTAAACAAGGAATGACATTATTATGCTTTCCCTGGTTCACCATACCCTGAATGTACAATGAGAAAAAAAAATTCCTTTGTTATTTTTCCATATGCAGTTCCTGGATCTGTAAGCAGGTGTTCATCAGCTGCGTCCTCAAGGTCTAGAATTTGGCAGCTCATTGTGAAATTTATTTAGCCTCTAGATGAAGGTTCTCTTATCCTTACATGTTTAGCACTTAAGGAGATGGATAACAAAGAAACTTATTCCCAGATGTAACAGAAAACCACTCTCTGATTGGCCCCTGTCAGAAAGCAATATTGGCCCGTTGAGGAATATTCATTTTAGTGAATTTATTGCCCCTTGATTAATAGAAACCTCAAAAAGGTCAACCTTTGGAAAGCATCTGCTTGATAGTATATGTCGATAGTTTTCCTTTAAACCCCCCAATTTATAGAGCTACTACTAAGGCCGTCACTGTATTTTTCAAAATTGTTTTGGCAAGTATCGAAACCTGTACTTTTCTTTACCTTCAAAACATGCGTATAAAGAATACCTTCTCTGAATTCATACAGTTGGAATTCTCATGTAAATTAGAAATATGAGCAGCCAGGATTAAAATAGAAACTCAAAACCATTGGTCAGAAAAGTTATCTTAGAAAAGTTCAAATGTACTTTTCAGAGCTTCAAAACAGAGAAATCTAGAACCTAGGCAGAGGGTATGGGTGCATTTCATTTATAAAAAGGGACTTCCATAATCACAATGTGAAATAATTTTTGTGGAAAATATAAGATTTTCATGTTATCACCAATATAGATATCTAACTAGAAAGACAGACTGTTTAATGATGGTTTCTGGATTCCTGGGATAAGAGTTTGTAGTTGCATTTGAGCAAATAGGAAGCTTTTGTGGTTCATCTCAATGTACATATGTGTCACGTATGAGATGGAATAATCACATGCATAAAAACCCTAAAGGAAAACATTTTCTTTTCCCGGGTGCTCTTCAGTGGTTATACAAATATGTCCTTTAAAACTTGATTGGATGAGAGCTGTATTTTCTAGCTCATTGAATCGCCTGAAATTGGAGATGGTTATTTAACCCTATGACAGATGGAGACAGCCTGTCTCAGCCTTCAAAGATGAAATGTCAACGAGCATGAGTGAATAAATATGAGACTAATTGAAGTGGACTGGCTGAGAGATTGAGGAAGGATGCATTCCTGGCACTCCTCAGACCCCAGCTTTTGAAGCCAGCCAACAGTCTGTGTAAATGACCCCACTAACCTACACCAGCAGGGGTTAGAAGGTTACCTAAACACACCGTCCTTTAGAAACCTATTAGAAACACCTTTCAGAGAATTGGTATTCCTAAATATGCCTGTTCTGTCTTTTCAATTATAGAGTAAGAATTAAAGAATACTGGTTTTGAGATGAGCACTGTAATTTTATGTTGTTCAGATATAAACTTTTAATGCAGTACAATCAAATATGAACTCTTCAACTTGATAGCAAATGGGACGGCTCAAGCCCTATGACCTTCTCACCTGATGCATTGTTGTGCCATTGTGTTTCTTTTGCAACAATATATTCTCCTAGGAAAATAAGAAAAAGGCCAAAACATGAAACAAAATTTAAAACAATATGGGTTTAAAGTCTAGCTTTACAATATTACAGTTTTTCATAGAAAATATTAAACTAACAAAGAAGAGAAACAATTATATTAACCAGGGCCACACATTGGAAAAGCCTAGAAGGGCCAGGTCGATTTCACCCATGAAGAATCAGGGAGTGAGTTCCTATGTACACAGTGTGCTTCTGAATGGTGAGGATTTTGGAGAACTAGACACATAAGTTAATTTAAAAACATGTGGGCCCAGAAATGCTAGACCTTACATTTTTTTGAGAAAAATAGAAATGTAAATATAGATGTAAAACATCTCAATTTTTAAATGCTGGCTTGAAAATTAAAAAAAAAAAAAACAACCCTCTATGAAGAACCAAACCACATACACGTGGGCCTCAGGGGCTATCTGGCATACAGGCAATCAGTTTACAACCTCTGAATTGCATAGATATACACAAACTGAAAGCTTTGTGTATCATAGGCACACCAAAAATATTTGTTTCACCAGCTTGAACATTACCAGGCATCAGCATTACATAATTTCATTTCCAAATGTCTAACACTCATTTTTTTCATTGTTGAACTTTCGAAGTTAAATTAAAACTAAAGAGTTATATTTAGTTATATAAGTTGGTAACTTAGCCATTTCAGGAATCAAATTAATCCCAGAGAAAATAAACTCTACATTTATTTGAAATGATATTTACAGTCCGATAACCCATGTTTACTGAGCACCTAGATTAAAAGACATTGCAGAGTGATTGAATACAGTTTCTAACCAAAGTAGTTTGCAATCTAGTGGGTAAGAAAGACTACCTTTAATATAACACAGATAAAAGTAAATGTACAAATATCATGAGGGATAGAAGAAAATTATTTTCTTTGTGCCTTCATAGCACAAAAGCAGGAAAGATTGATTATTTGCAGGGGATCAAAGATCAAGAAAGCACCTTGAAGGAAGTGGCATTTCAGATGTGTATGACAGAGTGAGACATTGCAGACTTGGGGGCAGGGTGCATCACAGTACTTGGACTGAGTATTGGGAAATCTGGCATGCCTGGAGCACAGAGGAAACAAAGTGAAGGTGAGGCGGGAGGCTCATTTAGAGCAGGCTTACAGAGAGCCTTCGGTGTCATGTTGGTGCCTGTTTTAGGACTTTATAGAAGGAGAAGAGGATAAGGCTGGTGCATTGCAACAAATTAGAGATGAAGGAAAAGAGACTAAGAGAGAAGAAAGATCGGTTGGGGGCCATTTCAATAGTATGGGCAATAGATAATGAGGACTTGAATGGGTGTGGGGGAGTGGGGCTGTGAAGACGCAACAGATTTGGATATCATAGCATACGACAGTCTGGGGATTGATATTTTTTTTCTTTTTACCAATAGGGCAAGTGAAACAATTAGACCTAGATCTTCATTTTTTCTTCCCACTTTATTGGCTCACCAGTCTTTCTGAATTTCAGTACAATCAACAGAATAAGGAAGGTGTGATAAGCCCATAGATACTTGGATTTTCCTACATAGCTCAATAACAATTTATATTTTAAGCTTCTGGGTCTATTTTATTTTATATATGGGGTTTATTGAAGAGGGTGCTCCAAAGAATATAGAAAATGTCTTTTTCATAATATTATACTCTAAAAATGGAAGACTGATAACATTTCAAATGTATACACAGGAAACATTTAACATAAATAACACAGATTGCAAAAAGGCAAGAAGGATTAGAATTCACAAAGCTAACTTTCCTCATTGGAAAAATAGAACATGAAAATAAAAATACAATTAGGTGATATTAACTTCTAATCATTATACCTTCTTGGTATTGGTGCCCTCTCAAAGGCACTTCTTCGGGAAAATGGGAATCTAGAGTTTTCAAATGAAGAGAGTATACAGTCCAGAAATACTTGATGAAATAACATAATTATTTCATAATATTTTTAAAAGAAATGTATTTCCTAACTTTCTTCTTATAAAATGGAAGTATAGAAACAAAAAGCAGCAGAAACCTCGGCAGAGATAAATGCCCCTGTCTGACAGCTTTGAAGAGAGCAGTGGATTTCCCAGCACGGAAGTTGAGATCTGAAAACGGACAGACTGCCTGCTCAAGTGGGTCCCTGACCCCTGAGTAGCCTAACTGGGAGATATCCCCTACTAGGTGCAGACTCACACCTCACACCTCACACCGCAGGGTACACCCCTGAGACAAAGCTTCCAGAGCAAGAATCAGACAGCAACAACACTCGCTGTTCAGCAATATTCTATCTTCTGCAGCCTCCGCTGCTGATACCCAGGCAAACAGGGTCTGGAGTGGACCTCAAGCAAACTCCAGCAGACATACAGCTGAGGGTCCTGACTGCTAGAAGGAAAACTAACAAACAGAAAGGACACCCACACCAAAACCCCATTAGTACGTCACCATCATCAAAGACCAAACGCAGATAAAACCACAAAGATGGGGAAAAAGCAGTGCAGAAAAGCTGGAAATTCAAAAAATCAGAGCGCATCTCCACCTCCAAAGGAATGCAGCTCATCGCCAGCAATGGAACAAAGCTGGATGGAGAATGACTTTGACGAGTTGAGAGAAGAAGGCTTCAGTCAATCAAACATCTCAGAGCTAAAGGAGGAACTACGTAACCAGCGCAAAGAAACTAAAAACCTTGAAAAAGGAATGGATGAATGGATAACTAGAATAATCAATGCAGAGAAGACCTTAAAGGAACTGATAGAGATGAAAATGATGACACGAGAACTACATGACAAATGCACAAGCTTCAGTAACCAACTCGATCAACTGGAACAAAGAGTATCAAAGATTGAAAATCAAATGAATGAAATGAAGTGAGAAGAGAAGAGTAGAGGGAAAAAAGAGTAAAAAGAAATAAACAAAGCCTCCGAGAAATATGGGATTATGTGAAAAGACCAAATCTACGTCTGATTGGTGTCCCTGAATGTGACAGTGAAAATGGAACAAAGTTGGAAAACACTCTGCAGGATGTCATCCAGGAGAACTTCCCCAACCTAGTAAGGCAGGCCAACATTCAAATTCAGGAAATACAGAGAACACCACAAAGATACTCATTGAGAAGAGCAACTCCAAGACACATAATTGTCAGATTCACCAAAGTTGAAATGAAGGAAAAAATGTTAAGGGCAGCCAGAGAGAAAGGTCAGGTTACACACAAAGGGAAGCCCATCAGACTAACAGCAGATCTCTTGGCAGAAACTCTCCAAGCCAGAAGAGAGTGGGGGCCAATATTCAACATTCTTAAAGAAAAGAATTTTCAACCCAGAATTTCTTTCCAGCCAAACTAAGTTTCATAAGTGAAGAAGAAATAAAATCCTTTACAGACAAGCAAATGCGTAGAGATTTTGTCACCACCAGGCCTGCTCTACAAAAGATCCTGAAGGAAGCACTAAATGGAAAGGAACAACAGGTACCAGGCCCTGCAAAAACATGTCAAAATGTAAAGTCCATCAATGCTAGGAAGAAACTGCATCAACTAGCGAGCAAAATAAATAGATAGTATCATAATGACAGGATCAAGTTCACACATAACAATATTAACCTTAAATGTAAGTGGACTAAATGGTCCAATTAAAAGACACAGACTGGCAAATTGGATAAAGAGTCAAGACTCATCAGTTTGCTGTATTCGAGAGACCCATCTCACATGCAGAGACACACATAGGCTCAAAATAAAGGGATGGAGGAAGATCTACCAAGCAAATGGAAAACAAAAAAAGCAAGGGTTGCAATCCTAGTTGCTGATAAAACAGACTTTAAACTATCAAAGATCAAAAGAGACAAAGAAGGCCATTACATAATGGTAAAGGGATCAATTCATCAGGAAGAGCTAACTATCCTAAATATACATGCACCCAATATAGGAGCACCCAGATTCATAAAGCAAGTCCTTAGAGACTTACAAAGAGAGTTAGACTCCCGTACAATAATAATGGGAGACTTTAACACCCCACTGTCAACATTAGACAGATCAACGAGACAGAAAGTTAACAAGGATGTACAGCAATTGAACTCAACTCTGCACCAAACGGACCTAATAGACATTAAAAGAACTCTCCACCCCAAATCAACAGAATATACACTCTTCTCAGCACCACATCACACTTATTCCAAAATTAATCACATAATTGGAAGTAAAGCACTCCTCAGCAAATGTACAAGAACAGAAATTATAACAAACTGTCTCTCAGACCACAGTGCAATCAAACTACCACTCAGGACTAAGAAAATCAAAACTGCATAACTACATGGAAACTGAACAACCTGCTCCTGAATGACTACTGAGTCCATAACGAAATGAAGGTAGAAATAAAGATGTTCTTTGAAACCAATGAGAACAAAGATACAATGTACCAGAATATCTGGGACACATTTAAAGCAGTGTGTAGAGGGAAATTTATAGCACTAAATGCCCACAAGAGAAAGCAGGAAAGATCTAAAATTGACACCCTAACATCACAATTAAAAGAACTAGAGAAGCAGGAGCAAACACATTCAAAAGCTAGCAGAAGGCAAGAAATAACTAAGATCAGAGCAGAACTGAAGGAGATAGAGACACCAAAACCCTCCAAAAAATCAATGAATCCAGGAGCTGGTTTTTTGAAAAGATCAACAAAATTGATAGACCACTAGCAAGACTAATAAAGAAGAAAAGAGAGAAGAATCAAATAGATGCAATAAAAAATGATAAAGGTGATATCAACACTGACCCCACAGAAATACAAACTACCATCGGAGAATACCATAAACACCTCTATGCAAATAAACTAGAAAACCTAGAAGAAATGGATAATTTCCTGGACACGTACACTCTCCTAAGACTAAACCAGGAAGAAGTTGAATCCCTGAATACGCCAATAGCAGGCTCTGAAATGGAGGCAATAATTAATAGCCTACCAACCAAAAAAAGTCCAGGTCCAGACAGATTCACAGCCGAATCCTACCAGAGGTACAAGGAGGAGTTGGTACCATTCCTTCTGAAACTATTCCAATCAATAGAAAAAGAAGGAATTCTCCCTAACTCATTTTGCGAGGCCAACATCATCCTGATACAAAAGCCTGGCAGAGATACAAAAAAAAAAGAGAATTTTAGACCAATATCCCTGAAGAACTTCAATGCAAAAATCCTCAATAAAATACTGGCAAACCGAATCAAGCAGTACATCAAAAAGCTTATCCACCATGATCAAGTGGGCTTCATCCCTGGGATGCAAGGCTGGTTCAACATATGCAAATCAATAAACGTAATCCAGCATATAAACAGAACCAAAGACAAAAACCACATGATTAACTCAATAGATGCGGAAAAGGCCTTTGACAAAATTCAACAGCCCTTCATGCTAAAAACTCTCAATAAATTCGGTATTGATAGAACGTATCTCAAAATAATAAGAGCTATTTATGACAAACCCATAGCCAATATCATACTGAATGGGCAAAATCTGGATGCATTCCCTTTGAAAACTGGCACAAGACAGGGATGCCCTCTCTCACCACTCCTATTCAACATAGTGTTGGAAGTTCTGGCTAGGGCAATCAGGCAAGAGAAAGAAATAAAGGGTATTCAATTAGGAAAAGAAGAAGTCAAATTGTCCCTGTTTGCAGATGACATGATTGTATATTTAGAAAACCCCACTGTCTCAGCCGCAAATATCCTTAAGCTGATAAGCAACTTCAGCAAAGTCTCAGGATACAAAATCAATGGCAAGAATCACAAGCATTCTTATACAACAGTAACAGACAAACAGAGAGCCAAATCATGAATGAACTCCCATTCACAATAGCTTCAAAGAGAATAAAATACCTAGGAATCCAACTTGCAAGGGATGTAAAGGACCTCTTCAACAGAACTACAAACCATCGCTCAGTGAAATAAAAGAGAACACAAACAAATGGAAGAACATACCATGCTCATGGATAGGAAGAACCAATATTGTGAAAATGGCAACACTGCCCAAGGTAGTTTATAGATTCAATGTCATCCTCATTAAGCTACCAATGACTTTCTTCACAGAATTGGAAAAAACTGCTTTAAAGTTCATATGGAACCAAAAAAGACCCCGCATTGCCAAGACAATCCTAAGCCAAAAGAACAAAGCTGGAGGCATCATGCTACCTGACTTCAAACTATACTACAAGGCTACAGTAACCAAAATAGCATGATACTGGTACGAAAACAGAGATATAGACCAATGGAACAGAACAGAGCCCTCAGAAATGATTCCACACATCTACAGCCATCTGATCTTTGACAAACCTGAGAGAAACAAGAAATGGGGAAAGGATTCCCTATTTAATAAATGGTGCTGGGAAAGTTGGCTAGCCATCAGTGGAAAGCTGAAACTGGATCCTTTCCTTACTCCTTATACGAAAATTAATTCAAGATGGATTAGAGACTTAAATGTTAGACCTAAAACCATAAAAACCCTAGAAGAAAAGCTAGGTAATACCATTCAGGACATAGGCATGGGCAAGTACTTCGTGTCTAAAACACCTAAAGCAACAGCAATAAAAGCCAAAGTTGAAAAATGGGATCTAATTAAACTAAAGAGCTTCTGCACAGCAAAAGAAACTACCATCAGAGTGAACAGGCAACCTACAGAATGGGAGAAAATTTTTGCAATCTTCTCATCTGACAAAGGGCTAATATCCAGAACCTATAAAGAACTCAATCAAATTTACAAGAAAAAAACAAACAAACCCATAAAAACTGGGCAAAGGATATGAACAGACACTTCTCAAAAGAAGACATTCATACAGCCAACAGACACATGAAAAAATGCTCATCATCACTCGCCATCAGAGAAATGCAAATCAAAACCACAATGAGATACCATCTCACACCAGTTAGAATGGCAATCATTAAAAAAATCAGGAGGGACATGGATGCAGCTGGAAACCATCATTCTTAGCAAACTATCACAAGAACAGAAAACCAAACACCGCATGTTCTCACTCATAGGTGGGAACTGAACAATGAGATCACTTGGACTCAGGAAGGGGAACATCACACACCGGGGCCTATCATGGGGAGGGGGGAGGGGGGAGGGATTGCATTGGGAGTTATACCTGATGTAATGACGAGTTGATGGGTGCAGCACACCAACATGGCACAAGTATACATATGTAACAAACCTGCACGTTATGCACATGTACCCTACAACTTAAAGTATAATAATAATAAATAAATTAAAAAAAAAATCAGGAAACAACAAGTGCTGGAGAGGATGTAGAGAAATAGGAACACTTTTACACTGTTGATGGGACTGTAAACTAGTTCAACCATTGTGGAAAACAATGTGGCTATTCATTTGACCCAGCCATCCCATTACTGGGGATGTACCCAAAGGATTATAAGTCATGCTGCTATAAAGACACATGCACACATATGTTTATTGCAGCACTATTCACAATAGCAAAGACTTGGAATCAACCCAAATGTCCATCAGTGACAGACTGAATTAAGAAAATGTGGCACTCATACACCATGGAATACTATGCAGCCACAAAAAAGGATGAGTTCATGTACTTTGTAGGGACATGGATGCAGCCAGAAACCATCATTCTCAGCAAACTATCACAAGAACAGAAAACCAAATACCGCATGTTCTCACTCATAGGTGGCAATTGAACAATGAGATCACTTGGACACACGAAGGGGATCATCACACACCAGGTCCTATTGTGGGGAGGAGTGGGGAGGGATAGCATTAGGAGATATACCTAATGTAAATGACGAGTTAATGGGTGCAGCACACTAACATGGCACATGTATACATATGTAACAAAGCTGCATGTTGTGCACGTGTACCCTAGAACTTAAAGTATAATAAAAAAAGAAAAAATAAATAAAATAAAATGGAAATATAAAACATCCGACAAACTTAAGGTCACTAAATATGGACATATTTGTAGCAAATATGTTTACTGATCATATTGGCCATGTTATTGCTATAGATGTTTAAATAAATGTCTCAATTACAAGTTTTCATGAGTTTATTGCTACTGTATTCTCAGTATGTGTTGCTTTGTAATATATGGTAAAATAATCTAATTTAATACTTTAACATTTTTGTCATGAAATATTTGCCCATACCTATGTCCTGAATGGTACTGCCCAGATTTTCTTCTAGAATTTTTATAGTTTTGGGTTTTACAGTTCAGTAGTTAATCCATCTTGAGTTAATTTTTGTATAAAGTGTAAGGAAGGGGTCCAGTCTCAATTTTTTGCATATGGCTAGCTACTTTCCCAGCACCATTAATTAAATAGGGAGCCCTTTCTCCATTGCTTGTTTTTGTCAGCTTTGTCAAAAATCACATAGTTGTAGGTGTGTGGTCTTATTTCTGAGATCTCTATTCTGTTCCATTGGTCTATGTGTCTGTTTTTGTACCAGTACCATGCTATTTTGATTACTATAGCCTTGTAGTACAATTTGAAGTTGGGTAGCGTGATGCCTCCAGCTTTGTTCTTTTTACTTAGGATTGTCTTGGCTACTCAGGCTCTATTTTCATTCCATATGAATTTTAAAATAGTTTTTTCTAATTCTGTGAAGAATGTCAATGGTAGTTTAACAGGAATAGCATTGACTCCATAGATTACTTTGAGCAGTATGGCCATTTTCACAGTCTCGATTCTTTCTAACCATGAACATCGAATGTTTTTGCATCTGCTTGTGTCCTCTCTGATTTCCTTGAGCATTGGTTTGTAGTTCTCTTTGAAGAGGTCCTTCACTTCCCTTGTTAGCTGTATTCCTAGGTATTTTATTCTCTTTGTGGCAATTGTAAATGGGAGTCCATTCGTGATTTGGCTCTCTCTGCTTGCCTGCTGTTGATGTATAGGAATGCTAGTAATTTTTTGCACATTGATTTTGTATCCTGAGATGTTGCAGAAGTTGCTTATCAGGTTAAAATTGACAAATAGGATTTAATTAAACGAAAGAGCTTCTGCACAGCAAAAGAATCTATCATCCGAGTGAACAGATGACCTACAGAATGGGAGAAAATTTTTGCAACCTATCCATCTGACAAAGGGCTAATATCCAGAGTCTACAAGGAACTTAAACAAATTTGGAAGAAAGAAAACTAAACAACCCCGTTAAAAAGTGGGCAAAGAACATGGATAGACATTTCTCAAGAGAAGACATACATGCAGCCAAAAAGCATATGAAAAAAAGCTCAGCATCACTGATCACTAGGGAAATGCCAATCAAAACCACGAGATACCACCTTATGCCAGTCAGAATTGCTATTATTAAAAAATCATAAGTAAAAAACAACAGATGCTGGTGAGGTTGTGCAGAAAAGGGAACTGTTTTACACTGTTGGTGAGAATGTAAATTGGTTCAAACGTTGTGAAAGACAGTGTGGTGATTCCTCAAAGACCTAGAGGTAGAAATACCATTTGATCCAGCAGTCCCGTTACTGAGTAATATATGCAAAGGACCACAGGTCATTCTATTGTAAAGACACATACATGCATATATTCATTGCAGCACTATTAACAATAGCAAAGACATATAATCAACCTGAATATCCATCAATGATAGACTGGATAAAGATAATGTGGTAAATATATACCATGGAATAGTATGCAGCCATAAAAAGGAACAAGATCATGTCCTTTGCAGGGTCATGGATGGAGTTGGAAGTCATTATCCTCAGCAAATTAACACAGGAACAGAAATCCAAACACCACATGTTCTCACTTATAAGTGGGAGCTGAATGATGAGAATGCATGGACACATGGGGGGTGAACAATACACAATGGGGCCTATCGGGTGGAGGAATGTTGTGGAGAGGGAGAGCATCAGGAAGAATAGCTAGTGAATGCTTGCCTTGGTACCTACGTGATGAGTTGAACTGTGCAGCGAACCACCATGGCACACGTTTACCCATGTCACAAACATGCACATGTACCTCTGAACTTAAAAGCTGAAGGAAAAAAATACTATAGAGGATAAATCTGCCACCTGTTCTGTTTTCCTGATTTGGAAATAGTGTAATAACATAGGGAAATTATAGGCTTTACTGTGTTCAATTCATTTACCAAATATTAGCTGACTACTACTAGGTAAAAGGTGCCATATGCTATTGAGGGTAAGAAAGGTGACAAAAGGCACATCAAATAAGTCATTTTTTTTTTTTTTTTTTTTTTTTGAGACGGAGTCTCGCTCTGTCGCCCAGGCTGGAGTGCAGTGGCTGGATCTCAGCTCACTGCAAGCTCCGCCTCCCGGGTTTACTCCATTCTCCTGCCTCAGCCTCCCAAGTAGCTGGGACTACAGGCGCCCACCACCGCGCCCGGCTAATTTTTTGTATTTTTTAGTAGAGACGGGGTTTCACCGTGTTAGCCAGGATGGTCTCGATCTCCTGACCTCGTGATCCGCCCGTCTCGGCCTCCCAAAGTGCTGGGATTACAGGGTTGAGCCACCGCGCCCGGCCTAAGTCATTTTCAAGAAGTTGAATTTTATTTTATGAAGCTTTAGAAAGTCAAATTGTCCTTTCTTAAACAGCTTATATTTTCTGCTGATTCACTGGGCAGCGGATGTCCTGAAGATGTATGTACTGAAGATGCTACAGGAGTAAACAGAGTTGTGGAATGTTGGATTTTGAAAAATATAAAAGCACATATTTAAAAAGACAAATGTTAAAAATGAAAACCTTGAAATAGGTTGGGCTAAAAAGTTTTCAGAGAAAAGATGTTTGATAGTGTTTTAAACCCTGATATATCCATCACAAGAATCCGTTTTCCCTTTTTAGAGAGTTATATGTGCACATTTTTTTTAAAGGCACATATTGCCCACTTAGGCAGTATGGAGTAAATCACTGAAGCAGGCAGCCATTCATATTGCTGAAAATGTGGCAAATTATATTGCATATTGTATTTTCTTTCTTCTCTTTGCTCACTGCTTTGAAAATTCATCCTTGTAAGTATTGTTATTATAATTGAATTCACATTAATTGTAAGCATTTGACAAATTTCTAGCTAATGTTTGCCAGAAGTCTCTTTGAGGGTGATTATTCCTTAACATTTGTTTCTTGATATCTCCATCAACAATGTAATGAGATTCAATTCCAATATGTGTATTCAAGGACCACACAAGGCCCTGTCTCAGAACATAATGGGTGTAATAAATGTAGTTTTCCAGCACCATACTAAAAAGTAAAAAGCTAAAATCTAAATTTTAGAGGTGAATTTACTGGAAGTAGCTGAAGAGGCATTTAATTTATACTTTGTATCTGTTTTTGGCTGCCGAGTATGTAGTTATAATGAAGACAGTGAACGCATCAATACAATGACTCAAACTGGCTGTCACATTGTCTTAGTCTGTTCAAGCTGCTATAACAAAGTACCATAAACTAGGTGGCTCATAAACAATAGAAATTTATTTCTTACAGTTCTGGAGGCTGAGAAGTTCAATGTCAAGGTGCTGGCAGATGTGGTGTCTACTGGGGGTTCACTTCCTTGTAGACAGAGCCTTCGTATTGTGTCCTCACATGGTGCATAGGACTAGCTAACTCTCTGGGATCTCTTTGATATAAGGGCACAAATCCTAGTCATAAGGGCAAAGCTCTTATGGCCTAATCACCTCCCAAAGGCCCACCTCCTAATACTATCATCTTGGGGGTTAGGATTTCAACATACAAATTTTGGGGGAACACAACATTCAGATGATAGCATATATAAACTACTTGTCTCTTGATCTACCAATTCTGTGTTGATTGTGGATTATGAAGTTTTAGAGTGGTGAAACTTCAGTATCTATTTTACTCCTATCCCTCCTGACCCCCAGCTCTTTTAGCCCTTTCCTTATTATTTTCGAAGTCGAGTATCCCTTATCCAAAATGCTGAGGACCAGAAGTGTTTCAGATTTTGGATTTTTGGATTATGAATACTCAACCTGTACAGATAAAGGATACCAGGGATTAAGATCTGGAGCTATGATGTACTGTGTTTGGTTGTTGATTTTGTTGTGCATCTAGATTTTTGGATTTGTTAAAAGGGGTTAGGCAAATTAATCCAAAAAGACATTAAAGTCAAACTGACTTAAAAATCAATCCCTAAGTGAAAGAGCATGGGCTTTTGTTACCAGATTGACTTGACCTGACCCTTTGTTCTACCACATACTGGCCCAGTAGTTATGGTTAAGTTACTTATCTCTTCTGAATTTCAGTTCCCTCATCTATAAAATGGGGATAATAACAAATACATTGTAATATTGTTGTGAGAATTAAATAATACAGTAAATATTAAAACACTTCATATAGTGCAAGGTCTATAATAGGAATTACAGAATTGTTTTTTTCTTTATAAACCATCGGTGGTTTGACCTTGTGTTTCTTAAGATAACATTAAAGGTGTTTACTACTATTCATGCTTTTATTATGATCACTGAACACTTTCCTGGGACCAGCCTAGATTGTTTATAGTCTCAGCCACTCTTAAGATTTCACAATTCCACACCGTTTAGTAGAGCTAAGCTAAAACTAAGTCTGTCAGAATTCCTTTCCAGTATAGATTTGGCCAAGATGAGCAACAAGAGAAATTTCTGCCAGATTTACAAGACAGAAATGAAGCAACAGCTATGTTTCACTCTTGGAAATTTGGTAGGGTCAGTTGTAGTTGCAGCTCACACACAGTGTGAGAGATCTGCCTGCTCACCTTGTTGGCAGGAGGCAGCAAGCAAGTGGGCCCAGAGTTCCTCTAACTCTTGCAAGATTTTTCAGCTTCTCCAACTCTTGAGCCAGGTATGTGTTTAACTCTGTGAGGAAATTGTCAGCATCTCCCGCAGGTCACTTCCATCATCAAAATTGGAAACTTGGAGGCAGTGAAAGAGCAAGGCAGGTTTTTGTTTTGTTTTGTTTGTTTTTGGTTGCAATGCAGGTCTTTAAAATATTAGAGGTGATAATTTACATTTAGACAACACATGTGCAAGCTTTTATTTTCTTATCTTGATAAAATATGTATGCTTTTTACACTGTCACACAAAAGTTAAAGTGAGGGAGTGCATGATGTAGTTTCATCCTACGTTTAAGTTTTACTTAAATCCAAATCAACTTTGTGTGTGTGTGTGTCCATAAGAACAAGAATAAAATGCTTCCTAATCTTAATAGTTTTTAATAATTTTGTGTTACAATTTGGAATAGCAAGGGTGCTTTGAGTTGATCCTGAATGGTTTCAGAGCTCCCCTGTCCAGTGCTTTCATCAGAGATTATGTGGATAGTTGTGCAACCAATGAAGTATTCTTAACATCACACTTAACATTCCCCCTTATCCTTGCAGGTTCCAGGCTGACCTTCCTCTCCCTCACATCAAATCCACCTTTAATTCTCACTTGCCTGCCCCACTGATACTAGTTCAGCATCAGACACAAGGGTCGTATATAAGTTGTTCAACCAGTGCCCATGATTGTCTATGGCCTAATCCCTATAATAAACTTCAAATTCTTTCTTATTCCTGTTGTTCCTGATTCTTTACACAAACACAAATTGACACACTTTTCAAATATGAAATCTCCATTTTACAATATAAATACACGTATCTTCATTCCAAACTCTTTGCCAAAAGTCCTTTTAGAGAAGAAGTAATAATCATAGAATAAATAATTGCAAAAGGTAACACATAGGCACACACACACACACACACATTATTCTCTTACTGAAAAGTAACCACTCATTGTCTCTCATAACCAGCCTGACCTGGTCAAACATGACATGTAGGGACTTGCCAGTCTGTGCCTGTTAAGCTATATGGTTTTCTTATATTTACCCCAATCTTACATTTTTTTAAAAGCTTCAGTCCTCTTTCTAGAAAGGGGTGGGATCTCTTGTTCATTTTTTCTCATTCATTAATTTATTCAATAAATACTTTTGGACTGAACTGTGTAGTGTGACTCGACTGGCTGAGAACTTCACCATGACCATGTGGCTGCCGGCTTTGTCTACTGGCAGTATCTTTCCTGTCCAACAGATCCAGGTTGTTTGGGACCACAGAGAGTGCTGTTATTATCATTCACTGACTTATACCCAGCATAATCTCACACCTATTATTCATTGACTCATTTATCAAGTATTAAGTGAGGGCCAGTTGATCTAAAGGGTAAGATTTGGTCACTACCATCTTGGAAATAGAAATCTCTAAGAAGATTATTCATAGCGCCTAGAATACATCCACTCCCACAATCTGAGAAACACCACAGATAGGAAGAAAGAAAATGAAATAATTTGTATCCTATTTATCAGTGCAATGAATAAGTAAGTTTTAGTAGAGATTTTAAAAGTAAAACTTAAACATAGGATGAAACTACATCATGCTCTCCCTCACTTTAACTTTTGTGTGACAGTGTAAACATCATCCGTATTTTATCAAGATAAAAATAAAAACCTGCACATGTGTTATCTATATGTAAATTATCACCTCTAACATTTTAAAGGCCATATAAAATTATACATACACATACACACACATATAAATCTACATGTATATATTATGGTAAGATAAATATGTATTTACCTCTTTTTAGACCACAACAATGTGACATGAAGGAAATTACTCAAATCTACACACACATTCAGAAAGAGAGAAAGTGAAGAGAGAATGTGGTATTTTCCCAGAAAAACTAATACAAATCAGGAGAGTCAGTTATGCTTGATGACATCTTAGAATCAAGTGAACATTTATAAATACATATGACTATTTCTATGTTGGGTGAATAGGAGTGAGTCTGAAGCCCTGGGGTTGGGGAAACCGAGCTTTTGTGAAACTAGAAAGTTCTCCCAGCTGCAGGGTAAGAGAAGTAATTTGTTCTGCCAGCTTCTATTATAAACAGAAATGAAATTACATAGATTGTGAATGACTGGCTTGACAGAGTGCTTGATAAGCTTATGATCTAAAAGAATTATCCATTTTCCCAAAGTCAGCTCTTCTACTGCTTGCTGTAAGATGGGAATTTTGATGTTAGAAGGTCACTGTGTTTGTGGTTTCTGGTCAACATTGTAATGGAGTTGAAAAGGATGGATTTGCCAGTTCATGTAAAATATGTCCATGGAAATCCAAAATCCAAATCAACTTTGTGTGTGTGTTTGTGTGTGTGTGTGTGTGTGTGTGTGTCCATAAGATCAAGAATAAAATGCTTCCTAATCTTAATAGTTCTTAATAATTTTTGGTACAATTTGGAATAACAAGAGTGCTTTGTGTTGATCCTGAATAGTTTTAAAGCTGCCTTGTCCAGTGCTTCAATCAGAGATTATGTGGATAGTTGTGCAACTGGTGAAGTATTCTTAACATCACATCCAATATATAACATTTATGGATATACATATTAACCTAAGCTATTGAGATACATTTTGTAAATGTTCAAATCATCAGGTGATGGACTGCAGAACTCTCTTTCAAATCACATTTGAAATTCTCTTTCCCTCCTTGAGAAGTTTATTTTTAGCGTATCAGTCAACTGTTTTGGAAAATGGACTAGAAAGTAGGTATCAATATGACATCTTCTTTTCAATAGGGTTTAAGGAATCCTGAAGATTTGTATTTAAAAAATTTATTTCCATATGATCTTATTTTCAGTGGAGTTCCAGGGATCCTTAAAGGTATGATTACCTTTTAAATTTCTTTCCCGTATCGGTAATATCCTTTGTATTTCTTTTACTTCGACTTTTAGTTTTTTTGAGACAGGGTCTCACTCTGTTGCCCAGGCTGGAGGGCAGTGGCACAATCATGGCTCACTGCAGCCTAGAGGACTCAAACGATCCTCCTGCCTCACCCCTGCCCCTCCCTATTAGCTAGGACTGCAGGCAGGTGCCACCACGCCAAGCTAATTTTTATATTCTTTGTAGAGACAGGGTTTAGCCATGTTGCCCAGGCTGACTTCGATTTTTTTCTTGCTTCATCTAAAATGTCAGTTAGATAAAACTTCTGCTGCAAAACACGACTTTCCCTTAACACATTCTTGAGGATGGAGAACAGCTGTCACTTGCTGTAGCTATCCACAGCTGTGGAGTGAATGCACTTAGCAAAAAAATTGCAGTGCCCTTCTAAGCATAGCACTCAGCATAGCTGCTGTCCAGTGGTAAATATAATTGGCAGAAGCAGCTTTTTCTTAATAAACTTCTGGCTCCTCTTTCTCACCTAATTGCAGTGTGTGTTGGTCCTAATGCTTTCGTCATATCTGATTCTAGGTATAAGATTCTTTTCAGTATTTTCCTTTGCTGTTATTTTCTTTGTCTGTTACTTCTGCCTCCTATAGTTTTGGATCAAAAAGGTTTTGAGTGTAGAGGAAAGCAGAGTTTTCCCCTATGAAATGGAAATTTTCCTTGTATCTCTTCATCTTGTCTGAAGAATGTTCTTGTTACCATCAGCAGATTGCACATGGAGTGAAAAGCATAGCAAGATATAGAGAGACATAGTCAAGGTCAGACTTCTCTGAGTAATATTTTCAACTTTAACCTTTTACACAGACATTACCCCTTGGATTTGTTTTAATTTTTAGTAGTTGGGGCAGCTTGGTTAATTGTTCTGGTATTACAATGAATAATTACAATTTTAAAAGTTAGTAAGTTCAGTCAGTTAAACAAGGAAAAATATTGACTTTAAAATACTTTAGGTTTATGACCAGATCTCAGGAGTTGTGCCAAGGTAATGACAAAGCAACTAGCTGAGAACCAGAAGTTATTATTCATGCAAGTGATATGACAGCATTTAAATAAGTTAAAAATATTTTCAGTCAGTCCGTATTTAAAGCCAGATAGATCTACTGGAGTTCCTTTGTGTTCACAACTACAATTAAAATAAATATTTTATTAACTACAAATAAAATAAAATAAAATAAAATAAAATTATATTTCATACTTTAATTTGAGGTAATGATTTTTTACTATGTGTTACAGATTCAGGACTTTTTAGTTTCTGTATGGGATAACACTTCCCAATAGCTAATTCACAGCAGTAGACTGTCATTTCTATTTATAATACATTAGATGTAATATAGGACTTTATATGAAGACATGATATCCCTATAACTAATGCTCCTATTTCATAAGCTGAGCTAAGATATTCACTCAAACATCATTCATTTCCCTCTCATATTCCCAATCTTTCAATGTGCCTCCAGACTGAGTATTCTGGTGGCTTTTATTTCCTGTCTACTCTCAGGTGATCTCAGCCAGATCTAAGGCTGGAGGAGCCTTTATGCCTCCTAATATTTATGTGTAGGTCTGACCTTTAGCCCAAACTCCCGCTTCTTTCCCAACATTTTCAACTGGATATCTAATAGACATCTCAAATTCCCCACATCTCAAATTTTTGATTTCCAATTCCTGCCCCCCAAATACTCCCCCAACTTGGTAAATGGCCATTCTGTTCTTCCAGTTGCTTAGGCCAAACCCTCAGAGTCACCCTTGTCTCCTGTTCCCACACCTTACATGAGATTCCATCTCACCGTCTACACTAAGCCATTGTATCGCTCTCCTAGAATATTTCAATAGCCTTCTAACTGGTCTCTCTCCCTTCCACTTTTGTGCCACTAAGATGTATTCTCCATACCACAGCCAGAGTGTTCCTGTGGATGTAAGTCAAATCATGATACATACATACTCTGCTCAAAGTTCAACGAGTTCCCATTTTCCTCAGTAAAATCCAAAGCCCTTTCCTTGCCCATTGTTCTACATGATCTGCTCCCCTGCTGCATCTCTGACCCTACCTCTTACACCTCTCTCCTTTGCTTACTCCACCCTTGCCAAACTAGAACCCTTCCTGTTCCTTCAGCAGGTCCAGCAGACTCCTGCCTCAGTGTGTTGTCCATGCCAGGCTTGCCCCTGGAAGGCCTTCACCCAAGCATACAACTGTCTTGACACTCCCTTCACATTGATCTCTGGTCCAGTGTCACCTTATCAGGGAGGTTTTCCTCAATTATCCCATATAAAATAGCATTCCCAGTTACCACCCTGGGCACTGTCTAGTTAGCGTCTTGGCAGTGTGTTATTGTATTTCATAGCATTCTCACCCTCTTATGTATTATATACATATTGGTTTATTGCACTTCCCCAAGCAGAAGACTTCTGAGCACAGGGACTTTGCCTGTTTTGTTCATGACATCTCTAGAACCCAGAACAGTGCAGCCTCCTGTTAGGCATTTAATACAAATTTGTTGAATGAATAAATGAACAAGTGAATTATTTTATCAACAAACACATATTGACTATATGCTTGATACTATTTCAATTCTTGGGGATTCAAATGTTAATAAAATAAGAGCTCTGCCTTCAAGAAGGAAAGACAGACATGCACAAAATTAATTAGAATATGATATGACAACCCCTCTAGTAAAGTCCTATGAAAAGTTTTGTATACACTGAAATAGATATGGACAATATAATTGGATATCTAGGATTGGCTTCAAAATGATATCCAGTGGAGGGAATGATTTCTATAGATGAACAATGTGTTCATAAATGTTCAATCTGGGTTTTGAGAATATAGGGATTCATTCTTTCTATATTTTAAAATGTTCAACATTTCCCATAATACAAAGTGAAAAAATCTGTAACAATATAATGGATGAGCAGTTACTGTTCCTATGCTGACAAGGAGTCTTTACAGAGGAAACAGTATTTAGACTTAGTCCTCATGGAAATCAAAGCAAGAACTCGTTAAAATGGACAGCAAAAGAAGGACAACCCCACCCTTATGTCACATCTGCCCTACAAAGAAACAGAACAATACCTGGGCTACACATTAGATGTGGCTCAATCGAGCTGGGTGGTAGAAGGTGAGTTAGAGGGGTAGTCTGGGGAAATAGTGAAGGATCTTGTTTGGAATGTGGAGGAATATGGAATTATTCTCCAGGGAGACAAAAGCCACCTGATATTTTAAGTCTTCAAAATTTAGGATGGTAATTAATAGCATGCAGATAGAGGAGCTTTGGGTAGACAGGAGACATGTTCCAACTGCAGGGAGATTTCTCGGAGAAATAAAATGTCTTTTTGATAATTTGCTTTGATGTCATTTGTTTTTATCATTTCAATATTTAATATGAGCTCTGTCTGAATAGATTTTTTGAAAATAATTTTTGTTTTATCAGCAGTGAATATGATTTTGATTAATCCAATATACCCATCAAGGTTTTAAAACAATTGTACAGTTAATTGACATGTATTTCAACTGTACAGTTAATTGTACAGTTAAGCGACAGTGTATTTCACTCTAGATTGAAAAGCTGTCATTACGAGATAGTTAAATTTTTGGCAACAGATTATGCTGTGTGGATAGATATGGATGGATATTAATCTAAATCCAATCCTCTTGAGGAAATTGTGTATAAAAATATTCTTGTTATTGGGTTCTTTCATGTGCAGAGGAAGTTTTCATCCAAAATGTTTGAAGCTTGTTGCCCTGTGACATTTTGTGACACTATTACTATATCTAATATTTTTCAGTTAACTTGCAGTGGTTTGTTGGAGCTATAGATGAGGTAACGAGTTCCAGGCATTTTGGTGAGATCAACTGCAGGGGCTTGACATCACAATCAATTTTCCTACAGCAACTGTTTCTGCTCTTATGTTCTTCATCCTGTGAACCTTCCCATTCAGTGAGAGTTGTAAAACAGCAAATTTGAGTTCAACTCTGTTATTCTTAATGCCTTGGGACCACTAATGAGTCCTGTTATGCCACCGAACATGAAATACAGTGAAGAAAACGACCTCTGCATTGCTTCGGAAGCTAGAAGCATTGCTCCATATAGATACTCTATACAGTTACTTTTTTTTTCCATTTACTCTGAAAGGTTAAGAGGTCATTCTGTATTGGGTCTTCAGCTAGGATATTTTGCCTCACTTTGTTTTCAGGCCTTCACAAATTTCAGTGTCATTCATCCATCCCTTCCTTTTTTTTTTTCAAATTCAACAAATATATTGAGATCCAATATATCCAGTGTTCTGTGCTAGGCACTATGAGGACTATAATGCTGATGAAATTCCAGGGTCAAATAATTTAAAATTTAGTAAAGGAATTAATATCAAAATAATCATGGTCCAAGGTACAACATAAGTTACTATGTTTGGAGAGTATGGAGGAACGATGTATCATAGATAGTTGAGAAGAGAACTCTGGAAGTAAGATGCTTATTATATTGGCTACTACATTATCTCCTAATTAAGGTATGCAGACTGGCAGAACTAGCATTACCTTAGAAATTGCTAGATACACAGATTTTCAGGCCCCAGTAAAACTCACTGAATCACAATCTTTGAAAGTGTGGCTTCAGAGTCTGTTTTAACAAGCTGATATTTACACACACTGACCACTGAAATTACCCAATATATGTTATTGATTGTTGATTTAATTTGGGGGGTTCCTTTAAAATGTTTTATGTGATGAGCAAATGTTCCTCCTCTGTGGTAGGGTTCATTGCCCTCTTGGGCTTGGCTTTACTTGTGACCAGCTTGGAGAAATATGATAAATCTCTAACATACTAATTGTTATATGTTTCTTTGCATAGTAGGCTTGGATAGAAGATAGAATGTACATTGATGCAGTTATATGTTTCTTGGCATAGTAGGCTTGGATAGAAGATAGAATGTACATTGATGCAGTTATATGTTTCTTGGCATAGTAGGCTTGGATAGAAGATAGAATGTACATTGATGTAACCATTTTTTAAAGTGCCATTTATCTCCCATCCTTTTAATAAATATTTATATTTCCAAAATATTTAAAGACTCTAAAAAAGAAAAATAGCATTTGTGCTTAAGGTAGCCAGTTTTGAACACAGGTATTTGGAAATTGATTTTAAAAGATCTATGCTCAAACTAGATTTTAGAAGATCCTGGTTTAAGTTAACATACTTGGGACATGCATACAATTATCAGGCATTTCAGCTACAGAAAGCAATGGCATTAATCCATGTGCTGAAGGTTCACAGATGTGAAATTTATTGGACTGTTGTTTTAGGCAGTCATGGTGAAATGGGAAATGACTTGCACAAAGCAGGCTCCAATGAATTGAAATGATGCTAGTTGCTGCAGGTTCTTTTCACCACTTTGTTCTGATATTTAAACTGATGTTGTCCAGAGGGTTAGCAACTATATTTAGAAAATTATTATTTGCCTATTTGTTTTGATTCAGCAAATAATAGTGTGTGAAAATTATGGATATGCCTCAGCTGGCAAGTTGCTGAGTACTTTTAGAGTCATATAGAACAATACCCAAAGTGTTAGATGAAGCTTACAAACCTAAATCTTATGGGTTATCAAGGCTTTCTATAATGGAATCCGAAATCTTTTGGCTAAGAAACATTTCATCACCATGCACATGCACCATAGGTTTTACTTATTACACATTATATGCTGAAAACAAAGACTTACTGCAAATGACAAGAAAAGTAACATTTTAATTGCTTGAAAGCAAAATGTTTACTTAGAATTCAATGACTAAATCCAGTAAGTTAGTGTGTAATGGACAGTAATAGCCAAGATTTTACCCTCCTACTCAGGAAAGCCAGTGTGAAATTGTGAGTTTCGAATGGCAGTAATTAATCATTATGGTAGACTGTCAGAAAAAGAACTCAGGTCATTTATGTTAATGATCGCAGTGTGCAGTTTTTGACATATACTGTGAGCTCTAACATATTTTATACATAGCAATTAACCAAAAATGCAAACATCTGGAAAGCATTCTACCAGCATTCTTAGAAGTGAAATAGATTTTAAAACACATATTAAAAGATATGTTATTATAAATAATTGCATTGTGAAGTAGTATTTTAAAAATAAACAAAAAATACAGATTATTTGCTTGGCATAATGTAATTATCCCAGAGTAATTTATATAATGTCATTACTCATTACAACCTGATTACAAAGTAATATTTGTTTGGTAATAACCAGAAAGCATTTAGATGTCATGGTTATTATATGAACCATGTATGCATAGTACTTAGATAGATTTAGTGGACATTTATGATTTCCCAGTATTTATCTTAAATTACTCTGAAGTAAAAGCTTCTTGGTTATTACTAAGCAAAAATGACCATGTTATACATGCATATGCACATGTGCATGTGTGTGTATACATACACATATACACACAAAGAGATAGAGAATCAGTTTCAAAAAGATAATTATAAGACTCAATGTCTGAACATGCAGGTAGGTATGAAAAAAGGCACCTTAAAATGGGATATATTGGGTCAGTGCAAAAGTACTTGCGATTTTTGCCATTAAAAATAATGGCAAACCCATAAGAAATATTTTGCATGAAGAGGTATCTCGTCACTAATTAGGAAAAACTCCTGTGTTGAAGGTGACTTGTACAGATTGTATATAGCATGTCAAAAGAAGTTGTTTGGGATAAAATAAATTAGTATATGGGAACTTGCACACCATTTGGATACCAGACAATATGGCAAAGTACTGCTGTAAAACCTGTGGTCTAGCTCTGTTGCTGAATTGTAAGGATTTGGGGAAGAAGGGACCTGAATGAATGACTTTGAGGCTGGAGAGAAGTCAGTAGTAGGGTGACAGGAACATAACTGTGATGCCTGGAATACACCATTCCCTTGCTATTGCAGATTATTTTCAACCTTAATTATTTAAGAAGCATAACAATGGATTTATCATCATTCAAGATTGCTTTGCTGATGACTTACTGGGGCCTGAAGTATTATGCAGCCTTCCTTTGATTTGAAGACTTTACACTTTGAGATGTTCTGTTGACTTACTCTGCACTAAATTGCCAACTGTAGAAGCTAGTAGGAAGGTAAAGAAGCAGAGTGCGTTCATAGGGATAGAGTTTGGATTTGGCAACATAAGGCTTTCTTTCATTTATAGTGAAGAGGTAGGTATGTGTGTATGTTTAAATTTCCCCATCCAGTTTTATGGGAAATCAATCTAATTTACCCACCCCAGGACGCATAGTCATGAGACAGAAATCTCAATTAAGGGGACTATTATTTTAGACTTATCGTTTGTAGATTTGTCTAGATGGTATAGACAACTATGGACAAAATGGGTAGGGTAACTTGCATACTTGTTTGCTCTTGACTTAGGTGTTCAGACATATCATTGTAAATGCATTACAAAAGTGTCTTCTGACCACTCCAGAATCTCAAAATATTATTTTTTTGTAACTAGTCTGTACTTCTGGTTCATTCCATGATTTAGCAAAAACGAACAACTAATTTTCAGGAAGAGTTCTGTGTTATAAGAAAAACAGTTGTTATGAGTACAGTCTTGTTGATTTGCTCCCCTCCAAAAACATTTTCAAGAAAGGCAAGAGTGTCTGTTTGAAACGTTGTTCTTGGAACATACTAACAGGAAATGCCTTGATTATTCCACCACCATCTTGCTTTCTTTTCATATGAGGGAACTTCAAATACTTTGTATAAAAATGAATTAAAAGGCAAAAATAAAAAAATATAAACTATATTTCTCAAAATAAGCTCCATCAAGTTCAAGATACTTCTGTAAGCAGTGATGCCAGCCTTTTAGTCCATCTCTAAATAACTAAAAGTCCTGGGAATTTAACCATGCTAATGGGATCTTTTTTACATTATTAACTGAAGAAAAATAGGTGTGCTTGACAGATTTGTTAAGATTGGCAAATGAAAAGAAGTTTGGATGAGCCAAATTAGGACTGGAAGGTAGATGCCTAATGATTTCTTATTGAAACTTTCGAGTGAGCAGGAGCATTGATATGGTGGAAAAACACTAGTAAATCTTTCCTGGGTGTTTTCCTGCTAAAGTTGTGGCTTTCTCAAAATACCTTCATAATAAGCAGATGTTATTGTTTGTCGACCCTCCAGAAATTCAACAGGCGAAGTGCCTTGAGTATCACAAAGAACTGCTGCCACGACTTTCGCTCTTGACTTTTACTTTGACTGGACCACAGCCACCTCTTAGTAGTCATTGCTTTGATTGTACTTTGTTTTCAGGATTCTACTGGTAAAGACATGTTTTATCTCCTGTTAGAATTCTTTGAAAAACTGCTTCAAGATCTCGATCACATTTGTTTAAAATTTCCATTAAAAGCTCTGTTCTTTTCTGCAGCTGATCTGGGCACAACAGTTTTGGTACCCATCAGGTGGAAAGTTTGCTCAACTTCAATTTTTCAGTCTGATGATGTAAGTTGAACCAATTGAAATATCTATGGTGTTGGCTGTTGTTTCTACTTTTAATCATCAGTCTTCTTCAATTAGGGCACGAAAAAGATGAATTATTTTCCTCAAAAATTGATATGGTAATCTGCTGCCATGGGCTTCATCTTCAACACATTCTCATCTCTTCTTAAAATGAGTTATCCATTTGTAAACTGCTTGTTTCTGTGGGGGCATCGTCCCTACAAACTTTTTGTAAAGCATGAATGATTTCACCATACTTCCTCCCAATCTTCATTATAAATTTGGCATTTGTTCTTACTTCAATTTTAGCAGAGTTAATATTGCTCTGGTAGGGTCTCTTTTCAAACTCTTATCCTTCTTACTTCTTCAAACTAGATTCTGTTCAGACAAGTTATAAAAAATTAGTTTATTTTGATGGAAATAAATTTGAAATCCATGCATAATTTTTAAAATAATATACATTTTCCATGAACTGTTTGAAGACCCTTTGTATATGTTCTGTGATAAATCATCCAACATTTCAATCCCCTCTTACCTGAGTCATTCACACTGGCCTTGTGTGGTCAGATTACAATATAGTCAACAAGTCATTAAACAAACATTTACAAAACAAACCAAATTATAAAAATGTTATATTTAAAATAAGGCCAGACATGGTGGCTCACGCCTGTAATCCCAGCACTTTAGGAGGCTGAGGTGAGCAGATTGCTAGAACCCAGGGGTTCAAGACCAGCCTAAGCAACACACGGAAACCCTGTCTCTACAAAAAATACAAAAATTAGGTGGGCATGGTGGTATGTGCCTGTATTCCCAGCTACTCAGGATGCTGAGGTGGGAGGATTGATTGAGCCCAGGAGATAGAGGACGTAGTAAGCCATGATCGAGTCACTGCACTCCAGATTGGGTGACAAAGCAAGACCCTGTCTCAAATAAATAAATAAATAAATAATAAAATGAAGTAAAATAAGCGTTGTCATATAATGGAAACCTTTGGCAGTGTCTTATAAATACTTTATGGTATGATCAGTAATTCTAGGTATTTAACAGAGAGAAATAAAGACACAAATATAGGAGGGTAGTCTTTTCATAATAGCCAATATCTTGAAGTAACCCAAATGCCCACAAACAGGTAAATGTTCATACAATGAAGTACTACTCAAAAACAAAATGGAACGAACCACTGATAGCCGCAAACTGTAAATGTTATCCTGAGTGGTAGCAGGCAGACACAAAAGTTTCATTCACAAGAAACACTTAAAAAGGCAAAACAGGCCAGGCATAGTGGCTCATGCCTGTAATCCCAGCCCTTTGGGAGACTGAAGCAGGTGGATCACAGAAGTTTGAGACCAGCCTGGCCAACATGGTGAAACCCCATCTCTACTAAAACTACAAAAATTAGCTGGATGTGATGGCAAACACCTGTAATCCAAGCTACTAAGGAGGCTGAGGCAGGAGAATTGCTTGAACCCAGGAGGTGGAGCTTGCAGTGAGCTGAGATTGGGCCACTGCACTCCAGCCTGGGCGACAGAACAAGACTCTGTCTGAAAAAAGAAAAAAAGAAAAAAGGCAAAACAGTCTTAACAGAAAGCAGATCAGTGATTGCCTGAGACTAGGGAGTAGGTAGGAATAATTTACTACAAATGAACACTAGGAAATATTTTGAGGTGCTGAAAATGTTTTAGGTCTTGAATTGTAGTGGTGGTTAGTTGGGTGTACATTTTCAAAACACATACTTAAAATGGGTATATTTTATTGTATGTAAATCATATCTCAACAAAGTTGACTTTGAAAGAAAAATATGAATATTGAGTATGTAAGAACAAATGAATAGGTAGTGAGATGAACACGTGGGAAAGGGCAAGACTTGGAATTGTGTGGCATTAATGTGGGCATGGAATTGAGATAAAACTGTAGAAATCCCATTCTATTGGTTGCCATTTTACTTTGTTGATTGTTTCCCTTGCTGTGCAGGAGCTTTTTAACTTGATGTCATCCCAATTGTCTATTTTTGCTTTGGTTGCCTGTGCTTTTGAAGTCTTACACAAAAAAATCTTTGCCTAGCTCAATATCCTGGAATGTTTCTCCCAATGTTTTCTTCTAGTAGTTTCATAGTTTCAGGCTTAGAATTAAACTTTAATCCATTTTGATTTGATTTTTGTGTATGGTAAGAGACACGGGTCTAGTTTCATTCTTCTGCATACGGTTATCCAGTTTTATCAGTGCTATCTATTGAAAAGACTCAAAACCAAATACAGTATCATCTCACTCCAGTTAAAATGGCTTGTATCCAAAAGACAGACAATAATAGAGCCTGGTGAGGATGTGGAGAAAGGGGAAACCCCATTACTGTTACTGGGAATGTAAACTAGTAAAGCCAATATGAAGAATAGGACGGAGGTTCCTCAATAAACTAAAACTAAAACTTCCTTATGATCCAGCAATTTCACTACTGGGCATATAGCCAAAAAGACGAAATTCAATATATCAAAGATATACCCACACTCCCATGTTTATCACAGCCGTATTCACAATAGCTAAAATATGGAACTGTGTGTCCATCAAAAGATAAATGGATAAAGAAAATGTGATACATATACACAATGAGATACTATTCAGCCACAAAAAGAATGAAATTTTGTCATTTGCAGCAACATAGATGAAACTGGAGCCCATTTGCTAAGTGAAATAAGCCAAGCACAGAAAGACAATTATTGCATGTTCTCACTCATATATAGAAGCTTTAATAAAAGTGGATCTCATGAAGATAGAGAGTAGATTCCTGGCCACCTTCTACAGAGAGTAGAAGCCAGGAAAGGAAGAGGGAGAGGAGAGATAAAAGGAAATATATATATATGTGTGTGTGTGTGTGTGTGTGTGTGTGCGCGCGCGCGCGCACGCATGCGTGTGCACGCATATATATATTATATATGTGTGTGTATATATATATGTGTCTGTGTGTGTTTATTACCTTTTAATTGTACACTTAAAAATAGTAAAGGTGGTAAATTATATACGTACATTTTACCTCACTTAAACATATACATATATATGAAGTAAAAATATTTCAAAAGAAAAAGGGACAAAAGTATAAATCAGCACTTTCTTCTGCACTGCCAGAGATCAGAAGCAGCAGCAGTTTATTATTTAGCACAGTGAAGATATTACACGAAACACTTTATATGCATAATATTATTTAATCTTCCCCAAATACCCAAAAGGTAGGATTTAAAAAACAATGCTTCGGGAGACTAAGTAAGATACTCAAAGTCATATGGCTAATAGGTGGCAGGGCTAGGATTTGAATGAGACTGACTCAAAACTATAAATGCTTAACAGTTATACCCAAATGAAAATGAAAACCTTTCTGAATAATAGTTTCTTATATAGCTATGGGAACGTTGGTATTTAGTGTTGTTTGAATAAGATATATGTAAAACCTGTTGCAAATTAGAGAGTACACCACTATACCCATGCTCATTTATGTAATAAACATTTCACCATTTCCTATGTGCCAGAAATTATGCTGAGTATGGGAGACGAGACAGATCCTCTGCAGTCCCAGGTCTGCAGATGCAGGCAGTAAAACAAGGAAGTTAAAGTGCTGTGCAATGAGTGAGTCACAGTGCTGTAAGACCACATTGCCTAGGCAGCCATGCCCTTAGAAGTGGTGATGTCTAAGTGAGAACTGATAGATTAATAAGAGGTTGCTCTGGCCAGGCACAGTAGCTCATGCCTGTAATTCCAACATTTTGGGAAGCAGGAGGATCACTTAAGGCCAGGAGTTCTAGACTAGCCTGGGCAACACAGGGAGACCCAGACTCTACAAAAAATAAAAAAATAAAAAAAATTAGCCAGGCATGCTGGTGCATGTCTGTGGTCCCAGCTACCCGGGAGGCTGAAGTGGGAGGACTGCTTGAGCCCAGGACATCGAGGCTGAGCTGTAGTCACACCACTGCCCTCCAGCGTGGGCAACAGAGTGACACATTATCTCTAAATAAATAAATACATAAATAAGAAAGAAAAGAAAAAGAAAGAGTCGGCTCCCTGGGCGTGGGAAGGGGACTAACTGACGCAGGAATGATTCATGGGGAAATCTAGGGGACAGAGTTCAGTGAGACAGGTGGAGTGAGGCCAGAGTATAGAGTGCACAGTGGAGAAGTGGTGAGGGAGAAGGCTGAAGTGATCAGCAGGGCGGCCAGATCATGCAGGTCCTTTAGGTAAGACATGTATGTTTGTCATGCAAACCAGAATATGTAAAGGTTAATATAAACTTTGATAATTATGCCAAGACAACAGATCTAAATTGGGGCTGTTCGTGGTGACTCCATAAACTTCGACAGGAAGGTGTTTTGTTTGTTTGTTTGGTTTTGTGGTGTTTTGTTTTGTTTTGTTTCAGGGTAGTAGGAATAATTGGAGAGTTTTAAGTAGGGAAGTGAAATGATTAGATTACATTCTGCCTTGTGTCATGTCTACCAATATGCCTTGAGGAGGATGTTGAGGGAACTTGTTTTTATTAAATTTTAACTTCCTGAAGTGTGTGTGTGAAGGATTTTACATTAGTCTGTTTTTGTGTTGCTATAAAGAAATACCTGAGGCTGGTTAATTTAGAAAGAAAAGAGGTTTAATTGGCTCGTGGTTCTGCGAGCTGTACAGGAAACATGACACCAGTATCTGCTTCTTGTGAGGCCTCAGGGAGCTTTTACTCATGGCAGAAGGTGACGGGGGAGTCAGCGCATCACATGGCGAGAGAGGGAGCAAAGAGAGAGAGCAAGGGGAGGAGCCAAGCTCCTTTGAACAACCAGGTCTCCTGTGTATTAGCAGAGCAAGAACTCACTCATCGCCATGGGGTGGATACCAAACCATTGGTGAGAAATTCACTCCCATGACCCAAACACCTCCCACCAAACCCAACCTCCAGTATTGGGGATCAAATTTCAACATAAGATTTGGAGGGGACACACATTCAAATCAGATCGGCTCTTGAGGATTCATGTTCTCTATGAAAATTATGGTCACTGAAAGAATATTAAGGAAAAAAACTTTTTAAAAATGCATTGACAAATGTGTAAGGATAATTTTCAAAATAAAACTATTTATTTCCTAGTCACATAAAAGTGATTTTAGTGGTATTCTAAGTAAAAGAGTCTGTAAAAGGAAAAGGAAAACAGTTTTCCCAACAGGATATTTTTAAATGAATAAAAATTTCTTGAATACTTTCTAAGGTCCTACTATCTCAGAGTCAAATTTTGATTATGTTGTATAACGTAAAGGAAAATATTTAAGATTGTTTGTTCATTTCAAAAAATTTAAGAAGTTTGGCCAAAAGGGAATACTTAAATACTTTTTATGCTCTGAGATTATGTCTCCATTCAATTGAATATTCAATAAATAAGTATGGAACAGCTAAAATGTGTTATAGAAACCTGGTGCAATATATTGATCCCCCTGTACACAAGCCAACATTTACCTTCTCTTTTCTATTATCTTGACGTAAGGCAAAGAAAAGCTGAATTTTTAGGGCTTCCTGAACTGTGAGGAATAAATTTATGTTGTTTACAAGATACTCACTTTATATAGTAATTTGTCATAGCAGACTGAACTAAGACACACATTCATTTGGCTGGATCATGACTGTCTCCAGACTTTCATATCCAAGTGTCTACCTGGCTATTTTCTTGTGGCTATCTTCTTGTGTGTCTCAAGTCCTTTCTAACTCAAAAGGTCCATCTCAGTCTTCTGTTTTTCTACCAAATCTGTCATCTGCCTATCTCAGGGAATGGTATGTCCATTCATCCAATTGAATAAGTCATAAACCATCTCTAATTAGTCAATTGGCTAGCCATGTCTCCTGTTACACATATCACCATATTACATTGCTTTTGCCTTCTAAATATTTCTTGAACCTACTCACTTTTCTCCACATTCTTCAACCTAGCTTAGGCTACATTAATTTATTACCTGGACTGTGCCTCCTGAATCATCTACTTATACTCACTTCCTCTCAGTACCCCAACCAACCTATACTCCAAATTGCAGCCGAAGTAATGCTTTTCAAATGTAGATCTAAATATGCTCCTGAAAACCCCTGAATGAATTCTCTTTCTTCCTAAGATAACTACTTAGCATGGTTTTCTGGAAGCTGGGAAGTCCAAGATCATGGTGCTAGCAGTTTAGATTCAGGTGATGGTACTCTTCCAGGTTGCAGATTGCCGACATTTCATTGTGTCCTCACATGGTGGAAGGGGCAAGGCAGCTCAGAGGCCTCTTTCATAAGGGCACTAATTCTGTTCATGAGGGTACTTGCCCTCATGACCTAATCATCTTTCATAGGCCCCACCTTCCAATACCATCGCCTTAGTGATTGGGATTCAGCACAGATTTAGAACATAGCAATGGTGAGTCACCTGCATAGGAGACGTAACTGAAGCCTTGGGTGTGAATGAGATGCCCCTGGAATAGACCTTAGAGGAAGAAGAAGAGAATCTCCAAGAAATTCAATATTTAATGGTCGGTGGAAGTGGAGAAAGTCTTTGGACACAACGAAATGGCTAGAGAGGAAAGAGTAAAACAGGGAAGTGTGGTATCATGAAATTCAGTAAGTGATTTCCCAGGAGATTGGGTCTTTCAATTGTGTTTATTTTGAATGAATTTCACTATTGCTCTAGTTGGAGGAAATATTTTCAAACGGAAATTGGCTGTGATTTATTTGCCCCTTTCACCTATTCATTCATTTTATTTGTCTTCCTATGAGTGGGACCCAGCTAGAAAAGGAACTGCAGGTGTCTTAAAATTTGCCTGTTTATCGATTTAACAGTAATATTAGAAGGTAACATTAATTCAGCACTTATGTTACTCTGCTAATGCTTTTGATGTTATTTAACCTATTCAACAAACTTTAGAGTAGGTAATATTATTATCTTTTTTATAAATGAAGAAACAGTGCCAGAACTTGAGTGATCTGGGCATAGTCACACAGCAAGTGATAGGGCCTGGATTTAGAGTCAATGAGCTACTCCCTATGTAATAACTTCTAACTGAGGGTTACTCCATCACTATTTATTCTATTAATGTGAAGCTGGCAGATATTATACTGGACAGTTGGTATGCTCTAAGCCCAAATTGTTTTGTATTGTGTTGCAAATTGTAAATTCTATGTTTCTATTTTTTCTTCCAGTATCCAAAGGAAAATATTTATATATTGTTTAATTTTTAGCCTTTTGAACGAATAATACCTACAGTCTCAATGTTTTTATTGGGCAAATAGAAGGAGGGGGGAAAGGAAAGAAACAGAGAAAGGTAGAAAGAGTGAGAGAAAGAAAAATACTAGAAATAAAATGCCTTATTTTACACATAATCTAGAATAAGAGTCGTTGGTGACAGAAGCTATGTTTGTGTAGATTAGCTTTAAGAAATCTTTTCTCTCCCCTATTAAAAGAAAAGGGGGTAAAAAGCAACTATTCTCTCATAAATATTATTTTTTAACCATAAAACACATGATTAAAATACAAAAACTACTCTCTTAAAATTAAGTACCAAAAACGTGAAACTACATGTAATTTATGTATTCCACAAATATTTATTGAGTGCATGCTATTTGCTCAGACATTATTCTAGTGCTAGGGATGTAGTGATGAACAAACACCAAATTCCTTGTTCTTATGAGGTTTATATTCTAGTAGGAGAGATGATCAATAAATAAATAAGCTAAGAGATAGGTCAGGTGGTAACACACACCACAAGGAAAAAGCAAGATAAGGAGAAAAGGGAATGATGGAGGTGCTGTCTGATTAATATTATGAGTGGTGATGATGATGATGGAGATGGCAAGTACAGACTTTAGCTCATTTTTTGGCTCTTATGTTGGTAAAGACACTAGTAAGTAGTACATAGAGGGGGCACTGCAAATCATTAACACTCACTCTTCATCACAGGCTGAAGCATAAATTTTGAAAACAATTGCATACATTTAGAAATTAACCTGCATTTAAACACACACATAAAAGAGACAGGAAGCAAACTTACCAAAAGTATAATGGATAATAATGGCTATCGTTGGCTGATTTTTATTTTCATCTGTATAGTATAAGCATTTTCAACTGGTCCTATGATGCATAATTTTATAATAAGAAAACAATAACATTAAATATTTTCATATTGAGCCTATTGAGGAGAAAAGACAGAATGGAAAGGGAAAGACAGGAGAAAATAAAGAAGAGTCAGAGAGACACATAAAAAATAGATATGAAAACATGAGGCCGGGCGCGGTGGCTCAAGCCTGTAATCCCAGCACTTTGGGAGGCCGAGACGGGCGGATCACGAGGTCAGGAGATCGAGACCATCCTGGCAAACACGGTGAAACCCCGGCTCTACTAAAAAATACAAAAAACTAGCCGGGCGAGGTGGCGGGCGCCTGTGGTCCCAGCTACTCGGGAGGCTGAGGCAGGAGAATGGCGT